>NC_037333.1:81995490-82299032 GCF_002263795.3 Bos taurus | reverse complement strand
GATAAAGAGTCGGACATGACTGAGTGACTTGGGCAATGGCCGCCTCCTATTAGAGAAGGCCAGAATAAGGGTTCAAATGTATGTACGACACCAAAATGATACTATTCAAATATAAACCAGCCCACTGTCTAGTAGGCTGCTTGTTGAAGAGAAATTGATCTCAGAACTTTAAAGATAAATTCATCCTTTAGTGGATTTAATCCAATAATTTTAATAACTGGGAGATCTGTATTTATCTTAAGATCTGTTGTGCACAGTGTTGGTGGCTGGGTGAAGTAAAACGTCAGTATTTACACCTCCATCTGCAACTATGTCTCCCTATTAAAATGGTAGTAGTGACAGAGGGAAACCCTTGCTGACTGCAGATGCTGAGCCATGGAAAAGACATTTCCCAAGTGGAACCACTACAAAAATGTATGAAGCAGGCAAAACACTTAGAGAAAGGGAAATACCATAATTGCTGCTGTCAGCTCTAATGGACAAAGACAGTTGGGTCTGCCTGTAGGACTGGTGCTGTAAAGAGGGTTGGGTCATTTACTTCGCAATATCCAAGGAGGAATTCAACTTCTGTATTAGTCTGGCATAGTCCTAATGGTCTACATGTCTGATTAGATAAGAGAACATAGTTAATATTTCTCTAAATTATTAAATATTTATCACACACATATGATATCCTGTTTAGGAATATTTGTTCCAATCATTACAAAACTCCTATGAGGTAGAACTTTTTTATATACTTTTTTTATTAAAATATATTAGAAAATAGGATCAAAGAAATATATATACCTATAGTTAACAGTAGAGCCTATATTTGAAACTGATCAGTTTACTTAGAATCTAGAGCTTTCAGTCACTATACTAAAGCAATAATCTCTAAGTAGCATCATTAGTGATTACAAGGCAGATGGAGGCAAATAATTCTAGGAACAAACGAAGATTATTTAAATGCTTGTAACTGACTTGAAACTGAAGGAGAAGAGGTTAAATAGGATCAGGGCTCAACCTACCAGATCAGAGCTGAGAAGGGAGTTAACCCTAAACACGAGGATTCCGTGCAAGATCCCAGACATGAAGAAAAACTAGAGTGTAAATTGCCAACTGAATGAGATCTAATACAGGATTAATGAAAAATATTTTTCCTCAGATTTTGTGAGATCTAATGGACACTAGATAGTGGGCTTATTGCTACATGATGACCTAGAAATGGTTCATTGGTAACTGTGGCCTTCTACTGCCCGTTGATCAGGATTGCCTCAACACTAGTCTGTAACCAAAGCCTGTGGGTGACAGACCTTGGTGATTGACAAATACAAACTGTTACTTTTAAATTTACATCTCAATGTTCCTGTAGCCCATGGAACCATGAACTACATATTTTATAAGATAATTTATGGCTTGCCTTTCAAATACAGAACTGTGTAAATATACCAGAGTCTCACCTCAATATATTATTTGTTACACAAAAGCATTCAGTGTTGAGTAGGCCTGTTTTGGATACCATGCAAGACAATATTATTTACTGAAGCATAAAATAACTTATATGCCAATGTCATTTAAAATTTAACATTAAAATCTCCAGTCTATCAATCCTTGAACAACATGGGTTTGAACTGCATGAGTCCACTTATATGTGTGGTTTTTTTTTTTTTTTTTTTTTTTTTATCCCCAATAGTAAATAGTCCAGTACTACAATCTATAGATGTGGAGAAAACTCTGATGTAGAACACTTACTGTAAGTTATGCATGGATTTATGATTTTGGGGGAGTTTTAGCACCTCTAATCTCTGAGTTTTTCAAGGGTCAACTGTATATAGAAACATCAACCTATTGAAAGAGGATAGATATGTTTATATTTATCACCATTTCAAGTGTCCAATCAGATTTGTTTCCTAATTCATTGGGAAGATCAACATGTATTGATAAATAATAGGTGAAATTGATAATGTTCATCTATGAGCTAAGAAAAAAGGCAGTTCCATGATCTTTCTGGTACATGGCCCTGAGTCTTCCAAAGTCCTACTTGTTTCTTTTTTCCCCCACATTTCCATGTGTGCTTAGTCGCTCAGTCATGTCTGACTCTTAGCAACCCCATGAACTGTAACCCGCCAAGTTCCTCTGCCCATGGGATTTTCCAGGCAAGAATACTGGAGTAGGTTTCCATTTACATATACTATCACTCTGTTTTGATCTCAAATGGATATCTGATACAAGGGTGAATAGATTAAAATGCCAAATGTTCTGAAATTGTAATGCATTCAATATTTTTGTGCCAAGTTGAGGAACAGTTTCAATACCAACTTTTTTTTTTTTTTATTATCCTTTTCTTTCCTTGAATAGAGTTTCCACTGAATTGAAAAGAATCCCCATGCACCAAATGATACAGGGCACAAAAAGGAGACTTGTGCCTAACGATCTATACAGACATATAATCAAGTAGTAATTGTAAACCTAGCTGATATGTGACTGGAGTACAGTGTTAATGAAATTTCACAGCGGTTCTGGTAAGATGGTGATGGTTATTAAAGCTGACCCCCTTCAGCAACGTAGATTGCCTTAGGTTTTAATTTTATTTTGACAGGATCCTTTATTACTTTTTCTGAAATCAATATTGACACACACAGCACACTGTAGAAAAAGCTAAACAATGCAGTACACTCAGCAGTGAAAATCTGAACAACAGGTGGTTTATATTTTTAGCTGCTACATATATCATGCACTGCAGAAAAATTATATGTGACACATGGAAAAATGCTATGCATGCATTAATGGCATTAAATGCATTTAATGTGGGCTCCAATTTTATATCCAATAAATATAAAAAGCAGTATGACCTGTCATCACTTTTGAAAGCTTCCTTAAAATGGATGGTTAACAAAGGTTACTATAAGTTATATACTAATTCTACTTTGAAGTACAAAGGCAACTTTGAATATAGACCTTAATTTTTTGAGACTACTTAAAACAAAACTCTGAGACAGACAATACAATTTGATATATAAAATGGATCTTATAGACTATCATATTAATTAAGCTCTCACAAGTAGAAATCTTTAATTAAGTGACCTCAGAATAAGAACTAATGTCTTAGGCAACTATATTTTCTCTGAAAAGTATCACCTTTGAAATTTATGATTAAACATTTCAACAAGTAAAATGACTGAGGACTTTCAGCTATAGTTCAAATGAGAATACCTATGTATAGATATGTGTGTGTATTTCTGAGCACTTGTGTATATAGATGCATATATAAAGAAGCATTAATTTAGCTATTTGTATTCCACTATTCCTAATAATATTTCAACCACACCTTCTTGCCTTATTGACAACTCTAAGGAGATTCATCTTTCTACTTCTCAAAATAAAGATGTGATAAATTAAGATGGTTTTGTAATATTTTATTATATACTTATTATTATATATCAAAATTCTCCAGGCCAGGCTTCAGCAATATGTGAACCATGAACTACCAGATGTTGAAGCTGGTTTTAGAAAAGGCAGAGGAACCAGAGATCAAATTGCCAACATCCGCTGGATTATCGAAAAAGCAAGAGAGTTCCAGAAAAACATCTATTTCTGCTTTATTGACTGTGCCAAAGCCTTTGACCGTGTGGATCACAATAAACTGTGGAAAATTCTGAAAGAGGTGGGAATCCCAGACCACCTGACCTGCCTCTTGAGAAACCTATATGCAGGCCAGGAAACAACAGTTAGAACAGGATATGGAACAACAGACTGGTTCCAAATAGGAAACGAGTACCTCAAGGCTGTATATTGCCACCCTGCTTATTTAATTTATATGCAGAGTACATCATGAGAAACGCTGGACTGGAAGAAGCACAAGCTGGAATCAAGATTGCCGGGAGAAATATCAATAACCTCAGATATGCAGATGACACCACCCTTAGGACAGAAAGTGAAGAGGAACTAAAAAAGCCTCTTGATGAAAGGGAAAGAGGAGAGTGAAAAAGTTGGCTGAAAGCTCAACATTCAGGAAACGAAGATCATGGCATCTGGTCCCATCGCTTCATGGGAAATAGATGGGGAAACAGTGGAAACAGTGTCAGACTTTATTTTTCTGGGCTCCAAAATCACTGCAGATGATGACTGCAGCCATGAAATTAAAAGACGCTTACTCCTCGGAAGGAAAGTTATGACCAACCTAGATAGCATTTTTTTTTTTTTAGCTTTGTTTTTTTTTTTTTTTAATTTAATTTTATTTTTTAACTTTAAAATATTGTATTGGTTTTGCCCTATATCAAAATGAATCTGCCACAGGTATACATGTGTTCCCCATCCTGAACCTTCCTCCCTCCTCCCTCCCCATACCATCCCTCTGGGTGGTCCCATTGCACCAGCCCCAAGCATGCAGTATTGTGCATCGAACCTGGACTGGCGACTCTTTTCATATATGATATTATACATGTTTCAATGTCATTCTCCCAAATCATCCCACCCTCTCCCTCTCCCACAGAGTCCAAAAGACTGTTCTATACATCAGTGTCTCTTTTGCTGTCTCATATACAGGGTTATTGTTACCATCTTTCTAAATTCCATGTATATAGATAGCATATTAAAAAGCAGAGGTATTACTTTGCTAAAAAAGGTCCGTCTAGTTAAGGCTATGGTTTTTCCTGTGGTCATGTATGGATGTGAGAGTTGGACTGTGAAGAAAGCTGAGCGCCGATGAATTGATGCTTTTGAA
Organism: Bos taurus; assembly: GCF_002263795.3. Taxonomy (NCBI): domain Eukaryota; kingdom Metazoa; phylum Chordata; class Mammalia; order Artiodactyla; family Bovidae; genus Bos; species Bos taurus. The sequence continues at coordinate 82,294,330 of NC_037333.1, read as the reverse complement.
CTGTGGTGTTAGAGAAGACTCTTGAGAGTCCTTTGGATGGCAAGGAGATCCAACCAGTCCATTATAAAGGAAATCAGTCCTGGGTGTTCTTTGGAAGGAAAGATGCTAAAGCTGAAACTCCAGTACTTTGGCCACCTCATGTGAAGAGTTGACTCACTGGAAAATACACTGATGCTGGGAGGGATTGGGGACAGGAGGAGAAGGGGACGACAGAGGATGAGATGGTTGGATGGCATCACTGACTCAATGGACGTGAGTCTGAGTGAACTCCAGGAGTTGGTGATGGACAGGGAGGCCTGGCGTGCTGCAATTCATGGGGTCACAAAGAGTTGGACACAACTGAGAGACTGATCTGATCTGATCTGAACCTATCATGCAAGTTTTGTGTCATCTTTAATTAGGCACTAGTGATTTTTTTCAATAATTCCATTAAAAAAGCATTTGGAGTGAAAATACTCACAATGGTTAAAAACAGCCACCCAAGAATAAGCTTGCTTTTATGCGGGAGAATGTCCACAAAACTATCAAAGGATCACTTGTGAGTAATTACATAGATTTCAATTAATATAACTCACATATTAAAATGAATTCTAGAAAAAAGATTATGTAAGAATATAGAAAATAGGTTATATTATTAGAAGTTAAATTGATTAGCTTGATTTTTATGACAGGCAAATAAATAAATGGTGAATTATAATTCCTAAACTATATATAAATTTTTCTTCATTTTGCATAAAAACATACAAATACTCTTTGAAGCTGTGAAGCCCTGCCATTATATTTATGCTCATTAAGCAGCGTACCGTAATTATTTAACTAGTGTTTCAATATTTTTGTGTATGCAGCATCGCTGAGCCATTAGAAACCCTGTATTATTGTGTTTTTTCCCAATTACCTGAACATCCCCTGGGTCCAAGAAGATGAATAAGTTTTTCTAGATTGCTGACTCTCTTACCCTATTAGGAATGATTCTGCTTGTTGTTTCTACCACATAAACCTAATTTTATTGGTGTTTATTTAACAACCTCAGACTTCTTTTGAAGTTAATTTTAAAAGCCTTTTAAATACTATATAAATATAATGGGAAGGTAACTAATGTCTTACTACTGAAGTTATTCACTCATATACAAAAGTAACATCACTATTATATAAATTTTTCTTGTTTAATTCAAATGATTTTTTTTTTCCTTTCCAACACTGAGAGCACCTGCTTATTCACTCCACTGAGAATATGCAAAAAGCAAACACACAAGGAACAATTAAGTGTGTCCCAAAAATTGGAGCATGTGGGATTTAAGTTAGTAATAAATATAAAATGTCCTCACAGTAGATACTATTATACAATAAACATCATTTGAAGTTACTTGGTTGGACAATATATGTTACTATTACACACTCATTAACTTTTAATTGACTTCAATCAGGAGGAAGAAATATGGACAAAATGACTCTCAATAGTATTCCTCTTCAACACTATTCATCAATAGTATTTATCTTCAATCAGTCAGTTGAAGACAGACTGTGACAATTATGGGCATTGAAAAACAGGATAAATACTATTGACAACTATAGGCATCCTTTTTTAAAAAAAGTAAAACTTCTTTTCTAAGATTAAATTTTATTAGAGTAGTTGATTTACAATTTTGTATTAGTTTCTGCTGTACATCAAAGGGAATGAGTTATACATACATGTATATCCACTCCTTTTTAGATTTTATTCCCATATATATCATTACAGAGTACTGAATAGAATTTCCTGTGCTATAATATCAGGGAGCAACAGTTAGAACTTGACATGGAACAACAGACTGGTTCCAAATAGGGAAAGGAGTACATCAAGGCTGTATATTGTCACCCTGCTTATTTAACTTCTATGTAGAGTACATCATGAGAAACGCTGGGCTGGAAGAAGCACAAGCTGGAATCAAGATTGCCAGGAGAAATATCAATAAACTCAGATATGCAGATGACATCACCCTTATGGCAGAAAGTGGAGAGGAACTAAAAAGCCTCTTGATGAAAGTGAAAGAGGAGAGTGAAAAAGTTGGCTTAAAGCTCAACATTCAGAAAATGAAGATCATGGCATCTGGACCCATCGCTTCATGGGAAATAGATGGGGAAACAGTGGAAACAGTGTCAGACTTTATTTTTTTGTGCTCCAAAATCACTGCAGGTGGTGACTGCAGCCATGAAATTAAAAGACACTTACTTCTTGGAAGGAAAGTTATGAGCAGCCTAGATAGCATTTTCAAAAGTAGAGACATTACTTTGCCAACAAAGGTCCATCTAGTCAAGCTATGGTTTTTCCTGTGGTCATGTATGGATGTGAGAGTTGGACTGTGAAGACAGCTGAGCACCGAAGAATTGATGCTTTTGAACTGTGGTGTTGGAGAAGACTCTTGAGAGTCCTTTGGACTGCAAGGAGATCCAAGCATTCCATTCTAAAGGAGATCAGCCTTGGGTGTTCTTTGGAAGGAATGATGCTAAAGCTGAAACTCCAGTACTTTGGCCACCTCATGCGAAGAGTTGACTCATTGGAAAAGACTCTGATGCTGGAACCGATTGGGGGCAGGAGGAGAAGGGGACAACAAAGGATGAGATGGCTGGATGGCATCACCGACTCGATGGACGTGAGTTTGAGTGAACTCCGGGAGATGGTGATGGACAGGGAGGCCTGGTGTGCTGCGATTCATGGGATTGCAAAGAGTTGGACACGACTGAGCAACTGAACTGAACTGAACTGAATATTAGGTTGGTGCAAATGTAATTGCAGTTTCAGACAATTAATTTTAAATCACTATAACTAGGCTCAAACATATCTTTATTTTTTTATTTTTTATATATATTTTTAATTTTATTTTTTAACTTTACAATATTGTATTGGTTTTGCCATATATCAACATGAATCCGCCACATGTATACATGTGTTCCCCATCCTGAACCCTCCTCCCTCCTCCCTCCCGTGCCTATTAATCAGAATAGGAACCATACAATCAGCACATTTTTGTCAATGTGAAATAAGTTTGTTTAGTCCTGTAGCATAAAAATCCACACTTTAGGATTCAGCAAATTTTGGAAAACATTTTCTGCTTCTTGTTGGTTGTAGAAGTATTTTCCCTGCAAAAAGATTTCCAAACACTTGAAGAAGTGGTAGTCAGTTGGCAAAAGGTCATGTGAATATAGCAGATAAGGCAAGACTTCATAGCCCAATTTATTCAATGTTTGAAACATTGGTTGTACAAAGTGCAATTGGGTGTTGTCATGGAGATAAATTAGATACTTTCTGTTCAACAATGGTGGCTGCAGGCATTTTAGTTTTCAGTGCATCTTACCAATTTACTGAGCATACTTCTCAGATATAGTGGTTTCACCAGGATCAGAACTCTATAGTGGACCAGACCTGCAGCAGACCACCAAACAGTTGTCATGAGCTTTTTGTGTGTGTGTGTGTGTGTGTAAGTATGGTTTTGGGAAGTGCTATGGGGCTTCTTCTTGGTCCAACCACTGAGCTGGCTGTCACTTGTCATATAAAATCACTTTTTTTTTTCACACATCACAATCCAATCAAGAAATGGATCATGTTGTATGAGAATCCATAGAATAAGAGAATATGACAAGATGACATTTCAAAACAATAATTTATTTATTTTTTTATTTTCAGTCAGTTCACTAGGCACCCACTTATTGAGTTTTTCACATTCCCAATTTGCTTCAGATGCCAAATGACCACAGAATGGTTGATGTTGAGTTCTTTGGAATTTCTCATGTAGTTGTAAGTACTCATTCCTGGAAAATCCCATGGACAGAGGAACCTGGTAAGCTATAGTCCACGGGATTGCAAAGAGCCAGACACAACTGAGTGACTTCACTTTCTCTTTTCACTTCCATGCATTGGAGAAGGGAACTGCAACCCACTCCAGTATTCTTGCCTGGAGAATCCCAGGACAGAGGAGCCTGGTGGGCTACCGTCTATGGGGTCGCACAGACTCGGAAATGACTGACGCGACTTAGCAGCAGCGGCAGAATGTAGTTGGAAGAGGATTCGCTTCAGTGATTGTTCTCAGTTGGTCATTGTCAACTTCTGATAGCTGGCCACTACACTCATCTTCAAGGCTCATTTCTCCTTTGCAAAACTTCTTTAACTACCACTGCACTGTACATTTGTTAGCAGTTCCTGGGTCAAATGCATTGTTGATGTTGCACATTGCCTCTGATGTTCTATGACACATTAAGAACTCAAATAAGAAAATCACTGAAATTTGCATTTTGTCTAACATCATCTCTATACCCTAAAATAAATGTAAAGTAAAAAGCAAGTAATAAGTTATTAGCAAAAAAATAAAAATAGAGAAAAACCCATTAAAATGATGTATAACATAACCACATCTATTAAAGAATGTATTCCAATATTAAATGGCAAAGTTCAGCAATGCAAAACTGTAATTACTTTTGCACCTGACCTGCCTCTTGAGAAACCTGTATGCAGGTCAGGAAACAGCACTTAGAACTGGACATGGAACAACAGACTTGTCCAAATAGGAAAAGGAGTACGTCAAGGCTGTATATTGTCACCCTGCTTATTTAACTTCTATGCAGAGTACATCATGAGAAACGCTGGGCTGGAAGAATCACAAGCTGGGATCAAGATTGCTGGGAGAAATATCAATAACCTCAGATATGCAGATGACAACACCCTTATGGCAGAGAGTGAAGAGGTACTAAAAAGCCTCTTGATGAAAGTGAAAGAGGAGAGTGAAAAAGTTGGCTGAAAGCTCAACATTCAGAAAACTAAGATCATGGCATCTGGTCCTGTCACTTCATGGGAAATAGATGAGGAAACAGTGGAAACAGTGTCAGACTTTATTTTTTTGTGCTCCAAAATCACTGCAGATGGTGACTGCAGCCATTAAAAGATGCTTACTCCTTGGAAGGAAAGTTATGAGCAGCCTAGATAGCATTTTCAAAAGCAGAGACATTACTTTGCCAACAAAGGTCCATCTAGTCAAGGCTATAGTTTTTCCAGGAGTCATGTATAGATGTGAGAGTTGGACTGTGAAGAAAGCTGAGTGCCGAAGAATTGATGCTTTTGGACTGTGGTGTTGGAGAAGATTCTTGAGAGTCCCTTGGACTGCAAGGAGATTCAACCAGTCCATCCTAAAGGAGATCAGCCCTGGGTGTTCTTTGGAAGGAATGATGCTAAAGCTGAAACTCCAGTACTTTGGCCACCTCATGCGAAGAGAAAAGACTCTGATTCTGGAAGTGATTGTGGGCAGGAGAAGAAGGGGACGACAGAGGATGAGATGGCTGGATGGCATCACTGACTTGAGGGACCTGAGTCTGGGTGAACTCTGGGAGTTGGTGATGGACAGGGAGGCCTGGCATGCTGCAATTCATGTGGTCCCAAGGAGTCGGACACAACTGAGCAACTGAACTGAACTGAACTGAGTGGTAGGTTCTTATTATCTATTGTCAGAGAAGGCAGTGGGAACCCACTTCAGTACTCTTGCCTGGAAAATCCCATGGACGGAGAAGCCTGGTAGGCTGAAATCCATGGGGTCGCTAAGAGTCAGACATGACTGAGCAACTTCATTTTCACTTTTCGCTTTCATGCACTGGAGAAGGAAATGGCAACCCACTCCAGTATTCTTGCCTGGAGAATCCCAGGGATGGGGGAGGCTGGTGGGCTTCTGTCTGTGGGGTCACACAGAGTCGGACAGGACTGAAGCGACTTAGCAGTAGTAGCAGCAGCATTATCTATTGTATGCGTTCATGGTCATGTTCAGTTGTGTCTGACTCTTTGTGACCCTTTGGACTGTAGCCCACCAGGTTCCTCTGTCCATGTATTTTCCAGGCAAGAATACTAGAATGGATTGGCATTTTTTCTTTGTATCTATAAGCCTTTTATTTTGACTGTTGTGTCTTTTAGATTCCCTATATAAGTGAGGTCATGTGGTATTTGTCTTTGTCTTACATCTTTCACTTTGCATAACACTTTCTAGATCCATTTGTGATATTGAAAATGGCATGATTTCATTTCTTTATTGGCTGAGTAATATCTTACTAAAGATATATATATATATTCATATACACACACACACACACACACCCCACATCTTATTTATGGACACTTAGGCTACGTTGACCCACTCCAGTGTTCTTTCCTGGAGAATCCCAGGGATGGGGGAGCCTGATGGGCTGCCATCTATGGGGTCACACAGAGTTGGACACTACTGAAGCGACTTAGCAGCAGCAGCAGCAGCAGGCTACTTCGATATTTTGACTATTGCAAGTATGCTGCAATGAATCCATTATCAATATGAATTCTATTTAGCTAGATAAGACATCAAATAATTACCCATAAGTTATAATTATATTTTGCAATTTAAATCATAAAGACAATAGAATAGCAATACAAATACATTATTTTGCCTCTGTAGATGAAATAATATATATAAATCTATGGCTTTACTATTTTAGACATACATAATACATACAAAAATAAATCTCTCCTAAGCCCACAAAAGTAAGATGTATCATCAAACCATCTCAGATTTCCTAAAAATTAGATTTATCCAGTTTACTTTTTCTCAAAATTTTGTTTGTTTTCTTGCAAAAATAGGAAAAAGTTGAAAATCTATTTCAGGATATCATGTTGGTCACATTAGGTTGAGTTTATTCAAGCTTCTCAGAAGATTTTTTGAAAGTACACCCCCCATTCCCCAATACAATGTTTTATCTTTTAATATGGGATTACTTTATGTGATTACTCTGCTAACTCTACTTCCAAAACTACTTCCTTGGTTGACAATGCTGGTATGGAAAATTTATTATAAAACAGATTACATATGAGGCTTTTCTAGCAGTGCCTAACAGCTAAAACAAAAACCAGAATGTTAGAGTTGATTTCATGCACATTTTTTTCTTGAGTTCTCTTAATTCCTTTCAGGGTCTCTGCTTTACTTTTTTCATTTTCTCCAAAGAAACTTATTAGAATTCATAACTGAGGGAATTGTTCCATAAATCCCTAAACATAGAAGCAGAAAAAGAAATTTGAAACTAAAAATATTCCATTTTTTTTCTCAGTGAAGTCTCCTCTATCAAGTACTTTACTTCTGAAAATTGAATATCCCTTGCCTAATATATTTTCATATATTCATTTTCAAATAATCTGCAGATCATTTTACAAATACTCATATTGGACTGTAGGTTTTCTTCTTCAGCTAGCAAACAAAGGGCTTTGTATTGATCCTTTCATTTTCACGTATATGTAGGCTGAATATCATCTACCTCATACTATTGTTCGTGCATTTATATTTGCACTATAAAGTCAAAGTTACAATAGGTAATCTAAAAGGTCAGTCCATCAAGGATTATCTAAGGCAAAGTTCAGCATATAGGAGTCAAAGATCATGGAACCTCCATACAGGATCCTCTGTCAAACCACACTTATTGTCACCATAATGCTGTACTCAATAGGATGGCATTAGAGACTGGAATAGAGTTAGTAGAACTGGGAGTATAGATCAGAATCTGACTTACCTGTTGTGTATTCCCAGTAAACCGACAGGCCTATTCAATGCCACAATATAACTGTAACACTAGGTCTTAATTTTGCATGGACTTTAAGACTCTTCTTTGTTTTTAGGAAAACATCTTTTTTACTAAATGGGTAAGCAAAACTGGGTATTGTTTTACTTATCCTTATGATGGATATTGTTTTACTTATCCTTATGATATTCTTATGAAGAAGGCAAATGTCAAGGCTTATAATCTTTACCTTGTGAATAGGGGAGGTGTTAAAAGATGAAACTGTTTTTGTCAGTTCGAAAGCTGAAACTAGAATTCCTAAGAATACTGATTCATGGCCAGTGCTCTTTCCCTACAGTTGTCTTTCACTTTGGAAGAATGTAAAGATTATAGTCCACACATAATGTGTAGTGTTTGACTCTGCATGTATCCAGTTTCTGTTTGCCTTTAGAATGATCTCCCTATCTACTGATACGAGTGCAACTAGTGCTAAGCACCGGCTTCCCAGGTGGTTCGGTGGTAAAGAATCCTGCCAATGCAGGAGACATGGGTTTGATCCTGGGGTTGGGAAGATCCCCTGTAAAAGAAAATGGCAACCCTCTCTAATATTCTTACCTGGGAAATCCCATAGACAGAGGAGCTTGGCAGGCTATAGTCCATAGGGTCTCAAAAAAGTCAGACACAACTTAGGGACTGAACAACAGCAATGCTAAAAATTGTGTTTACAAGTTGACCTTCAAAAACTTACATACCCTGACAAAATTTTTAAGAACAAATTTCTAAGGAATATTTGTAATCATTTATAGATACTGGACTACTTAAACATGTGTTTTAAATGTATATACTAAAATTATATATTGCATATTATAGAATATGTAATTATATATTACAAAGTATAAACGTCAATTGTTTCTAGAGCTGGTTTACATTGTCTCACAGAGCATATTATTAAATTTTCAGGACTTTCATAAGTACAAACTGGTTTTATATTACATATCAAAAATAAAGTAAAAACAAAGGTAATACATACTAAAAACTTACTGTTTCCTAATTATGTTACACACTTTACTTTTCTCTCCGCTCTATACATCTTGTATGTGTATAGTTGAAATACTATGTGACATTGTGCTGCCAAGGCTCTCTTTTCAACTACTCTTTCAGTGAAGTCACTTTGCTGCTGCTGCTGCTGCTAAGTCGCTTCAGTCGTGTCTGACTCTGTGCGAGCCCATAGACGGCAGCCCACCAGGCTCCCCTGTCCCTGGGATTCTCCGGGCAAGAACACTGGAGTGGGTTGCCATTTCCTTCTCCAGTGCATGAAAGTGAAAAGTGCAAGTGAAGTCGCTCAGTCGTGTCCTACTTGGCCACAGTGGGAGTGCTTACACCATTGAAGTTAGCAATTTTCATAGACCAGATCTTAATTTATTGTTTTATTCATTGTCTAAACTCGGTTCTGTAGATTAGCTGCTTGTTTTTATACAAAAATTGTTATGGGAACCTAGGCATGCTGGCTGTTTTTGTACTCCAATAACAGAGTTCAGTAGTCACAACAAAAAGTCATGTGGCTAGCAAGCTTGAATCATATACTATCTGGCCGTTTAAGAAGCTTGCAAAAACCTTGTTCTGTACTCATGAAAACAATGGAAAAAATGCTAGTAATGCAGTTGAACTTTAAAAGTGTGTTGTGACTTTGGCTGTTATATTGTGAATAATACAGAAGAATACAGATTTATTATTTTATTATTGAAAAAATTATCCATTTCACCAAAGTCCCTAACATTACTGATAAGTGACGTTTTAATGTATATCTTCTTTGTTTCAGTTGCATCGTGCTCATTAAGGTAAATAAAAATATCCACTAACATTTGTCAGAATTATATTAATCAATGACTTGGCAACCATAGTGGCTATAGGTATAAGCATTTATCAAAAGCCTATAAAAACATATTGAGAAAATCAATTTCCAGTATGGAATTTAGAATAAAGAGTACTGCATATTTTTTAACGGAGAAACAGGTTCATCCTTTACCAGAACACTACCACCTAAATCTGTGTACTTTTACCTTCCTTAAATCTATTATAGAGGTATATAATTGTATTATATAAATGCAACTATACAATGGTATGTACTATACATATACCTAGTATAATATGTAGTTTTACTGTATAATATTTTTGACTGTGTTAGTCACAAATAACTTGCAAATTGGATTTATTTGAAGAATTGGCAAAGTTCATACACAGAAAGAAATTATTACACTCTGAAAAAGCTATTACACCCATTGCAACTTTATAGAAAAAAAATCACATTACTAATTTTATATAGCTATCAGTTTATTGATCCAACTGTTTATAGAAAGGCAACCATTTAAAATAGACTGCTTTTTTCAAATTAACAAACACTTTTTCTACTTTTTATCTCATCAATAGGTAGAATTAAAGATATAAAAAGTCTGAACAATCAGTGTGCAGTGTATTGTCTTATGTAAAAAATTAAAAATAGAGAACCATCTTTCTCTACAATCAAGAAGTAAGGCTTTATTCTTTTCATTTTTCACAAAATAGCAAAAATTACCTCATTAATAGTTTTTTACTATCAAGACTGAATTACTTCCTCTACTTGTTAGAACTCCAAGAGGACTCAATAATTTCACATTTATTGAAAGAAATTGAAGGAGGCAGACTATAATCTAGGGCTGTGTAATTCAGTATTTCAACGAATTTTATATTCAGCATGAACCAACAAAGCTTACATGATGAGTATTTCAGTTGTTGAATGACTCCCTTACAGTTCCATTGTGAGTATGCTATTCTATAATATATTTCAGAAATTAGGTTTTGAAGCTTCAGTGAAAGTAAATTTCAGTGTTCTCTACTGTAGCCACAAGCTATATGAAGATAAAAGGTTGAAAACAACAAAAACTAAAAGGAACTTAGCAATATATTATTTAAAGAAATGGAAACTAAAACTAAAACAATTTATTCCAACTAATTGGTCAAATACATATCTGTGAATTAAAACAGAATGTTGATTGTAGTTGCTGGTTTTGATGGAGAAAATTGATGAAGGATAGAAGGAAACACCTGTGGAGATTGGACAATATAAAAGCAATTTAAGCAAATTAAGGAGTATTTTTCTTTATATAGTACAGTAGAGGCTATAGAACTGGGAAATTAAGGATTGTATCTACAGGGATGCATGGATGTATTTGTCAAGTTTTGCTAAGGAACTGATTAAAGACTGGGCAAGGCTATGGCACCACTCCAGAATTCTTACCTGACAAATCCCATGGACGGAGGAGCCTGGTAGGCTACAGTCCATGGGGTTGCAAAGAGTTGGACATGCCTGAGCGACTTCCCTTTCACTTTTCACTTTCCTGCATTGGAGAAGGAAATGGCAACCCACTCCAGTGTTCTTGCCTGGAGAATCTCAGGGACAGGGGAGCCTGGTGGGCTGCCATCTACGGGGTCACACAGAGTTGGACACGACTGAAGTGACTTAGCAGCAGCAGCAGCAGCAGCAGCAAATATTCTTCAGATGAATTACAATAGGAGTTTCCCAGAGTGGTTCCAAGCCTGCCACACTGGTTTTTCATAACAGAGAACTAGCCTCTGTCTATTTTATTTTGTCTTGTTTATGTTTGGTGGGAACCTGCAGAATTTTATTGAAATACTACCTGGGAGGCAAGAGTCACATGAAAGGCAAGTGCCATAATGGAGATAAGGCTTTATAAGAGATTATGCCAAAAGAGATGGAATAACAAGGTCCAGATGCAGTAGTAACAGTAAATTGAAACAGACGGGCACATCTGGGCCACAAATATAAATAGTGTGCTAGAATTTGCTGGTGACTGATGCATGTGGCCATTTAAACCCATGGAGAACTTAAAAAACCTTGATGCTCAGGCCATAGCTCAGAATAGTTAAATTAGAGCATCCGGATGTAGGACCCAAGCATTCTTTTTTTTTTTTTTAAAGTTTCCCGGATCTTTCCAAAGTGCAACAAAGTTGACATCTGTCTTAAAAGAATTTAAAGAACAGATTGCATGTTAGAATAACCTGGGAGCTTTGGTGCACCAATGCCTGAATCTCTCCAAAAGCTAATCAATTCAATCTCTGGGGATAAGGCCTCAGAGTGAAGATTAACTGTGTAATTTAGACACCAATTTATGTCTCATTTATTTTGACTAAGGTAATTCCAGTCTGGGACAATATGAAACCAAATGAACAAACTACAAGGATGCCAAAAAATGAGTAATGGTTTACTTCATGAAAGCTATTATATGTTTTTCACACTTGAACTTTATTACATTTTAATTTGATTACCTTGTGTATAAAAATATATTAAATGCAAATTAACATTTCAGGTATCATTATCATTTCACAGTATTGTAATTTTTATGAAAATACTATTTGATTTGAAATTTCTAATGCTGAAAACATTTGACTTTTATTAGTGCCATGTAGTTAAAGAACTAAAATAGAAACTCCCTAAAACCAATTCAACCAAGAGGATTCAATTCCTTCAGCCCCCATTTTGTAATTCTTCATTGTCATGAAAGTCAAAGCATGTGAGTAATACTGTTCTTCAACACTGTGAAAGGAAATTGTTACATCAATAATTAATGCTCTGAAAGGTTAAAGTTAATTTGAAAGTAGGTGATTTTCTCTTGCCAGAGTTATGGACATTGAAGGTGACAGACTTCCTTGTCATGGGAAAGCTGATGCTAATTGGGTAGCTTTTCTTACATTGTGCAGTTACCAATATAATTTCTGTCTATTTATCAACTGTTGGAGAAAATATTTTCTTTTACTTTAAAATTGAGGGAGAGAATTTAGAATGAAGTTAGAAGGAAATTTTAAAATTGACAAAAAGGAAAGTGCTGTCAGAGTGCATGCATCCTGAAAGTAAACTGAAATTTTAGGAATACATAATACAAATGAATATATTTTCTGAGAAAAATGGAATTCTGATCTTCACTGTAACATATTTTTATAATTTCCTTCTTTCAGTTTACATTTACTTGAAGATATATGGCTTTCATTATGACATTCAGAGATAAATTCTATACAGTTGTAGATAAGCCTCTAGTTAAAAGAGTACTTGAAGGAAGAAGAATGCAAATGAATAGTTATCTCTGTAACAATATCTGATTTACTGGTCTAGTTAACTACACTAATTAAATCAAAGTGCATCACAATTTATTATTGGAAAGCATTTTATCCAAATGTTAAAAAAAAATTGTATTCATGCACCGTATAATAGTACACTTTATTTTGTTAAGTTGGATAGAGAATAGTCAAGCAAGTTTGACTTGTCAGGTGTTAACACATCAATCTAACTGATGTTGAAGAGTATGGCTTTACCTTTCTCAATTGAAAATGACTGTTTCCTTAGTCTAGACAAATTTTTAAGTGTAAACAGTGGTAGACACACACACACACACACACACACACACACACAATCATTAGCTGGGCTCATAGCCAGAGGCTAGTCATTTTGTTGTGAGTCTCATGGAATGACGAAAATGTTCCAGTGCCCTCCTCATAAAAGACTTTTTCAAACACAAGTTTATTTCCAAACAAAAGAGGTACATCTGTGTATTATTTTCTATTGATTCTCTTAATTAAGTTACTTCATGATAATTTGTCAGTAAAGCATTTAATTTGTACCAATGAAAGACATTCCTGACTCTGAGAATTGAAATTGAATATTTCTTGTCTTAGTAACATGTTTGGGTAAGACAAGTCCAGGGATATGCAGGGCTGAAGAGAAAGCTTTCACAGTTTATTCTTCATAAACAAATGCCCCATTTAAAGTCTAGAACACTAACATTTCTGAAGGTATATCAAGAATTAGGGCCTGCACATCCACATAGATAAACTTAAAGGAACCATGTGTATGTGTTGAAACAAGCACTTGCAGAGATGAGAAAATAATCGGGAGATCTCTCTACCACACTTGTTTTGTTAAAACAAAATTCTTCACTTATCTCCCACTAAGAGAAATCCGTGTATGATTTATGCTACACTATATTTAGGAGAAGATAGATGACTATTTGATGGAATAAATAGTAAATGGGCTTCATCATTAAGCCTATTACTTTATTTATATATGAACAACATGCTAAAGAAATTCCCCCATTCTACTCCACTCACATGTGAATTGGTGAAACTACAGAAGTTTAGATAGCTTCCAATTTCTAAAGCTTCTTTAAGGTCACTTAGAGAAATGGATGAGTTAGCAAACATCTGATAGATAGCCTAAAGGGACATAACCTATTCACTAGTAAAGCTTGTGAACTATGAAAATTGAGCAATTACCTGAGGAAATGCTTTGTGGAGCCATGACCTTTGTCCCTTGTTGTCTCCATGGAGACTACAGAAAAATGAACTGTGTATACTAGCTAAATAAACGTTGATATGCATTATGGGCAGAAAAGGACAATCATGATAAAATATATCCAACATTTTTTTCTAAACCTTACCTGTAAGTCTTTGGTTGGTAGTTGCCTACTTCATAGTCAGGAAAATTGAGGTCCACACCAGGTCCTCTTGATATGTGTAGAATCAAATGGCAAACTAAGAAATTATCTGATATTTTGAATTTACTGAAGTGATCTGTCCATTGAATTTTACCACCCTCATTGCTAGGGATGGATATATCAATAATGATGTATGTAAAAATGTTGTAAAAAAATCATTTTCCCAAGATGTCTTCTTTCCCATTCTAATCATCTCCATTAAATTAATCAATGTGTGAGTGTCCAGGTCTTTTTCTTTCATCTCGAAAGTTTATCCACATCAATACATGGAATCTTCAGCCTTAGAAGAGATGAATTTAGAAGGAGAAAGAAACCCCTCCAGTCACCAGAGCAGGTGAATTACCAGGTGATAGTCATTAAGATGGCAAGTATTCAGCCAGATTTCTCTCTCATTTCTAATTTAAGAATTACTATAATAAGAAAGCAAGAGCAAAAACTGCTTTATGTTCCTCAAAAACAAAAATTGAACCTCTATTGAAGGGAAAAATGGAAGGGAAATGTAGTTTATTAAATTTCTTATTAAATCCACTGTCTCATTTTCATTTGATCAATTACCTTTCCAAAGCTAAAAAAACAGCTGTTTAGCAAGTGTTTAAAGTGTGGGTCTTTACAAATTGAGACAGCTTAGCTGAAGCAAGCATTTATGCATATGTGTTAACATTAGAGACGTTCTGTTCTTCAGTAATTTTGTGTTACTTTGTTTTCTCAGATCCTGCAAAGACAACATGACCAATTGTATAATGATGATGAATACAGAATAAAGTTGTTCCCTCTTATAAGGGGAATCTAAAGAAGTATCAAAAATTGACTATTTTCCTAATTACTCAGCTCTAATTCTTCATCCCATACTGAAGTGACCAAGGCAATGCAACTTACTTTCTTCTTCTCTACAGCACTTGTGTCTACATAAATGACAGAAGTTCCTCTTCCATTATACTAGCAGTCATGGTGTTTAAAATTCAGAGATTCAGTTTAGGTTAAAAAAAAAAGTAACCCAAAGTAAACATTTTTGTTAAAAATCTGCTTAGTATAGCATGATATAAATCAGAATATTTTCAAGAACCATCATTCTAATGTGTTCTAAAAAATGGTAAGTTAAATGATTGAAAAATGAATTATTAGGGAAAATTTGTCTTCAGTCAAGCATGAATCTCTCTCTAAAGTAAGTGGTTCATTCTGAATAGTGGAAAAAAGAAGCACTTGGGATTTTTTCTTTATTGTAAGTGATTTGATGACTGAACTTCAATGTAATTAATATGTTCAGTTTGGTTCAGTCGCTCAGTCATGTCAGACTCTGTGACCCATGGACTGCAGCACACAAGGCTTCTCTGTCCATCACCAACTCCCGGAGTTCACTCAAACTCAAGTCCATTGAGTCGGTGATGCAATCCAACCATCTCATCCTCTGTCGTCTCTTTCTCCTCCCGCCCTCAATCTTTCCCAGCATCAGGGTCTTTTCAATGAGTCAGTTCTTCACATCAGGTGACCAAACTATTGGAGTTTCAGCTTCAGCATCAGTCCTTCCAATGAATATTTAGGCCTGATTTCCTTTAGGAGGGACTGGTTGGATCTCCTTGCAGTCCAAGTGACTCTCAAGAGTCTTCTCCAACATCTCACTTCAAAAGCTTCAATTCTTTGGTGCTCAGCTTTCTTTATAATTCAACTCTCACATCCATACATGACTACTGGAAAAACCATAGCTTTGACTAGATGGACCTTTGTTGGCAAAGTAACGTCTCTGCTTTTTAATAAGCTGTCTACGTTGGTCATAGCTTTTCTTCCAAGGAGCAAGCATCTTTTAATTTCATGGCTGCAGTCACCATCTGCAGTGATTTTGGAGCCCAAAAAAATAAAGTCTGACACTGTTTCCACTGTTTTCCCATCTATTTGGCATGAAGTGATGGGACCTGATGCCATGATCTTAGTTTTCTGAATGTTGAGTTTTAAGCCGAATTTTTTGCTTCTCTTTCACTTTCAAGAGGTTCTTTAGTTCCTCTTCACTTTCTGCCATAAGGGTGGTGTCATCTGCATATCTGAGGTTATTGCTATTTCTTCTGGCAAACTTGATTCTAGCTTGTGCTTCCTCCAGTCCAGCATTTCTCATGATGTACTCTGCATAGAAGTTAAACAAACAGGGTGAAAATATACAGCCTTGATGTATTTCTTTCCCTATTTGGAACCAGTCTGTTGTTCCATGTCCAGTTCTAACAGTTCTAATTAATACATTAGGATAATTTAAAATGCATTTTTGGCACAGAGATTATTAACAATACAAATTTATTTCAACTATCTACTCAGTGATTGTGCATTGAAGTTCAAGTGTTGTAAAATTCACAAATGAAAGCCCTATCAGAAGTAAAGACTTAAGCTTCCATTTCTATACTTTGCCTGAAGCATGCATGTGTGCCTAGCTGTGTCTTACTCTTTGTGAGCCCATAGACTGTAGCCCACCAAGCCCGTTTGTCCATGGAATTTTCCAGGCTAGCCTACTGTAGTGGGTAGCCGTTCCCTTCTCCAGGGGCTCTTCCCAACACTGGGACTGAACCCAGGTTCCTGCATTACTGGAAGATTCTTTACCAGCTAATCACTAGGGAACCCCAAGAATACTGGAGTGGGTAGCCTATTTCTTCTTCAGCAGATCTTCCTGATTCAGGATTTGAACTGGGGTCTCCTGCATTGCAGGTGAGTTCTTTATTGACTGAGCTACTAGGGAATCCAGATATTGAGACAGTTGAATTCAAATTTGTATTACTAAATACAAATTGTCACCTTTAACAAGGTTTGCTAAATGCTCACTGCAGATGGTGACTGCAGCCATGAAATTAAAAGACGCTTACTCCTTGGAAGGAAAGTTATGACCAACCTAGATAGCATATTCAAAAGCAGAGACATTACTTTGTCAACAAAGGTCCGTCTAGTCAAGGCTATGGTTTTTCCAGTGGTCATGTATGGATGTGAGGGTTGGACTGTGAAGAAAGCTGAGCGCCAAAGAATTGATGCTTTTGAACTGTGGTGTTGGAGAAGACTCTTGAGAGTCCCTTGGACTGCAAGGAGATCCAACCAGTCCATTCTGAAGGAGATCAGCCCTGGGATTTCTTTGGAAGGAATGATGCTAAAGCTGAAACTCCAGTACTTTGGCCACCTCATGTGAAGAGCTGACTCATTGGAAAAGATTCTGATGCTGGGAGGGATTGGGGACAGGAGGAGAAGGGGACGGCAGAGGATGAGATGGCTGGATGGCATCACTGACTTGATGGACATGAGTCTGAGTGAACTCTGGGAGTTGGTGATGGACAGGGAGGCATGGCATGCTGCGATTCATGGGGTCGCAAAAAGACATGACTGAGCGACTGAACTGAACTGAGTGAAATGTGTTGGATATTTCTGTGGACATATTTTACATAAAGTACATATGATATGTTTATCTTTGTACTTTTAGGTTTACTTTTCGCTGGTAGTATTTTGAAAGAGGTGGAAAATTTAATTTTGTAAGTTATACTGCCATTGGACATCTGAAGTGCAGTTCCTCTGTGTGAAGGAACATAGGGATATTGATTTTAGGAAAACCCTGAGACATACCTTTAAAAAAATTTAGTTTGGGAAGTAGATGAACCAAGAGAATGGGTGAGATGATGTGGATGTAGAAAAGTGAGAAACAACATAAACTAAGAATTGTATGCTTAGAAATATCATACTGTAAGGGTGTATCTAAAAAAGTAGACCTAGCAAATGGAGTTAGTAGAAAGAGGATTCATACAGGAACAAGAGAGAAATGCTATCATGGGAAATAAGGGGATATTCTCAAGGAAAGGAAACAAAGCATTAACTGTAGTAGAAATACCAAATATGTGTAAGTATTGATTATTGGAACAAGCAACAAAGACCATACTGGTGAGCTTCACAAGATGATTCAGAGAAGAGATGAGGCCAAGACTGCTTATTTGGAGGAAGGAATATAACAAAGTGGATTTTACTCTTGGTGACATTTTCCTTCATGACTTTTATCGAAAATGAGAGAAACATAACAGAAGCTAGATGGGAACCTAGATAGACAATCTCCTTCTTTGTTGGTTTGGGAATAAGAAATGGGACAATTTCCAGAAAAGATGGGAAGAACTGGAATTAGATCAAGTGGTGGGACTGGATGGTAAAGTGTCTGCCTGCAGTGCAGGAGGCCCGGGTTCGATCCCTGGGTTGGGAAGATCCCCTGGAGAAGGAAATGGCAACCCACTCCAGTATTCTTGCCTGGAAAATTCCATGGATGGAGGAGTCTGGTGGGCTACAGTCCGTGGAGCCACAAAGAGTCAGATACAACTGAGCAACTTCACCTCACTTCACTTCAGGGGAAAAATGCAAGTGAGGGTGAGAGGAGATAGTATTAGGAGTTGTGGAGATAAGAAGTTGAATGATTTCATGCCTTATACATTGAATGGTCTGTACAAAGCCAGAGATAAACTTCACAGTTGGAAAAGGGAGAGTGGCTTTGAAGATGCTTTAGGAATAGTGGTGGATGTCTGGAGTGTGTCCATGAGGAATGGATTTTAGAATTCCAGAAGGAAAGCCCTTCTAGGAGGTTAGGCTTCAGACATTTGATAAAATGTCATGTATATACCCAGTCTTGTTAAGTAAATAACTTTTAAGTTATTTTGCTAAGTCGCTTCAGTTGTGTCCAACTCTGTGCAACCCCATAGACAGCCTTCTATCAGGCTCCCCTGTCCCTAGGATTCTCCAGGCAAGAACACTGGAGTGGGTTGCCATTTCCTTCTACAATACATGAAAGTGAAAAGTGAAAGGGAAGTCGCTCAGTCATGTCCGACTCTTAGCGACCTCATGGACTATAGCCCACCAGACTCCTCCATCCATGGGATTTTCCAGGCAAGAATACTGGAGTGGGGTGCCATTGCCTTCTGCAAAAATTTCCTAATGTAGTTGTTGAAGCCATCTATGTTAATAAGAACAGTT
This sequence comes from Bos taurus, assembly GCF_002263795.3. Lineage (NCBI taxonomy): Eukaryota > Metazoa > Chordata > Mammalia > Artiodactyla > Bovidae > Bos > Bos taurus. Next base: position 82,275,299 of record NC_037333.1, on the reverse strand, counting down.
TATAATATCTGAATGCATAACTTGTAGGTAGAGTTCCTATATGCACTTAAGGTTTTTGCTTTGTTTTGTTACATGTTCTAAGGAAAAAACACCTTTAATAAATAATTTTGCTTTCAACCTAAGAACTAAATCTTAGCTTATAGAACTTAATAGCATATATTTTCTCATTTGTATCAACTGAAATGTTTCTGCCCCTGAAGCTAATATAACCTTTTAATGCTTTATTAGGTACAACTACTACTTATCTAGCAGTCACTAAGTATCAGACACTGTATTAAACATCTTACAAATAATTTTCATAAAAAATCAATCCTCATATAAAGCTTAATAGGTTAGCAATTATCATTCTCCTTCAAAAAATGAAGAATTGGATTTTGGAGTGGTTAAGACTTTTTACCCAGATAATATAGCTACTGAAAGTTGGAGCCAAGATCCAGACTCAGATTTATCAATTCAGAATGTTAGCTCTATAGCATTTGTTATGTGGTTAGAAGAGTTTCTGCTAAAAGACCCTCAGGTTGCTTCTCTAGAAGAAGAGTTTCATGGGAAAGGCAATGAGGATATTCTTCCCATGATATTGCCAAGATTAATTACATTAGGGAGTTCTTCAGAGATTCCTACAGATACTATGAGCTTTTCAAAGGTATTTTAAAAGAGAATCTTTTTAAAGGAGAACTTAGAATAAACTCACAATATAAAGGTTTAGCCTGGAAATATTGAAATGATACGAAGTAAACACAAGCATTATATAAATGAAAGGTGTAATGAATTAGTCTCACATGATATTCACAACAAGACACTGCCTGAAATCTTTTTTTTTTTCTTCTTATTGTGGATAGTATTCCAGCTCACTAATTTCTGGGGAAAAACCAGAATATCTTGGGAATTAAAATGGAAAGAGGAAATGGGGGAATATCTGAGATTGCCATGCTAACAATGATAAGTTAAATGGTTTGGGGATTGCTGATTTTATTACAATATGTTCTTATAATTTTTTCCAGTAATTTCACATTTTCATATTTTGATTTAAAATCTTTATTTTTATGTTCAGTTATTAACTATTAAAATATTGAAAGGAAAATCTAGATGTTTTAAAATTTCAGAGATTTATGGAAATATAGCTCTGTTTTCTGTTATTCTGTTAAAATATAAAGCACCCTAAACCTCATCCTAGTATTTTAAAATTTTATTCTTATATGCTAGACCCTGCCACAAAGTATTGAAAATTTAGCAAAGAATATATATATATACATATACACACACACACACATATATATAGCCCCCCTCCATCTATTTCTAGTGTTTATAGTAACAGACTGTAAAGATAAATAGCAGAATCCAGAAATGCTCTTGAACTCCCTTGCAAGGCATAAAACTTGCTATTAAATGAAAGTAGATGCTCTTTACATCTTAGCTAAGTCTTTATTTCACCACTGAGAAATAGATTAACTAAAGCAGAAACATTTATGCTAACCAGACTGAGTTACAGTGTTAGCCCATTGACCATCAGCCTCCCCTGTAGTCATGATTGTTGCCACAGAGTGGTCCCTGCTAATTAATTTCCTAGTTAGGTCACAAGGGAGCACTTAGGGAAGAGCTGTTATAGTTTTCTCCCTTCTAACCTGGACAGATAAATCAGTGATCACAGTTTATTTTTAAACCTTTTAACAATCATCATTTTCAGAAGTAATTCCACACTTAGGAAATATTTTATATTTCACTGTATTGCTAGGATTTTTCACTGACAGTAAGACAAAATGCAAAATTACATTTTATTTTACTTTTGCAAAAACAGTGCAAAATGCAAACCTGCCATAGTCTGCTTTTGCTTTAGTCTTATCTTTGGGCTAAAAAGGGATGGTATGGGGAGGGAAGAGGGAGGAGGGTTCAGGATGGGGAACACATGTATACCTGTGGCGGATTCATTTTGATATATGGCAAAACCAATACAATATTGTAAAGTAAAAAAATAAAATTAAATTAAAAAAAATTTATAAGGAAAATACAATTTTCTTCTTCCCTAGAGATGAAGGCAGATGGTATCGAGTATGTTTAGCTCTTCCAGCAACAGTTTTCTATAGCATTAGCAGTAAATCTACCATTTGCAAACTATTGTCTATTTAAATCTATTTAATTTACATTTATCAAGACACCTCTTATTCTTGTGAGTTAATTAAAGGGTTAGTGACTATTAAAAAGATACTAATTGAAATGCAATAAATAAGATAACTGAGTTGGTGTGTAATTAGCCAAATTTACATAAGTAATAAACATCGTTTTGCAGTCTTCTGGAATGGCCTTGAACTAAAGCTGATAGTCTAATCTTATACAAGAACAAGTGTCTAGGCATTTAATTAGCATAAAACTGAATAGTGGTGGCAAATTAATCGTATATAAAATTTTTAAGTAACTGCCAAAGAATAATGTAATGGTGTTTTATGTGGTCTTTTAACATTATAGGGATGCCTATTAAATTTTCAACGTGTCTTTTCAGGAAGAGAAATATTTCAGATAGAATGCAAACCAAGTTCTCCCCTACCTAGGACTTGTGTTTTTCTACGGCCACCACAGTTACTTTTCAAGGCCCTAGTTTACCTTGATGGAGAAGGCAATGGCAAGCCACTCCAGTACTCTTGCCTAGAAAATCCCATGGATGGAGGAGCCTGGTAGGCTGCAGTCCATGGGGTTGCTACGAGTTGGACATGACTGAGCGACTTCACTTTCACTTTTCACTTTCATGCACTGGAGAAGGAAATGGCAACCCACTCCAGTGTTCTTGCCTAGAGAATCCCAGGGACGGGGGAGCCTGGTGGGCTGCCGTCTATGGGGTCGCACAGAGTCAGACACGACTGAAGCGACTTAGCAGCAGCAGCAGCAGTTTACCTTGAATATGTCCCTCAGTGCTGTCTCCTACATGTCATAATTCTCAATTTGAGAAACGAAACATTTCTATAGAACTTTCGTAGGACAGTCCAAACTTTCTCAGAAAATTCAGGGTCCTTCCAACTTCCTAACTTATAATGAGCCTATATGGTTAAGGTAAAATTTAATAGAAAATACATAATTTACAATTCTTAATAGTTACAAAAGTAATTGTGTATTTTTTCAATGTGTGTGAATCTGTCTATAGAATACATTAATGAGTCATTAAATGGAGGCCTAAAATCTCTATTCTGTGTTACTTGGTGATACAACATTGATGGTTCAAGTAAATGGTCATCATATGTTCTAAAAATGAGGACAAATGGAAAAGGGACAGAAAGCCAGCAGTAAATCCAAGGACTTTAGAGTATAGTTATGGAAAAATATTTTCTGCTCTGATATTATGTATAGTGATGGTTTTCACATATATTAATATGTCTATGATAAGCAGGTTAAACATATTCTCTGAATATGTTGCCTTTATTTATTTATTTTTTTAGGAGCCAATTCTAATTTAAATTTATTTATTTTAATTAGAGGCTAATTACTTTACAATATTGTTTTGGTTTAGAATGTTATTTTTTGGTAGCTTTTGAGGAGATCAGTCCTGGGTGTTCTTTGGAAGGACTAATGCTAAAGCTGAAACTCCAGTACTTTGGCCACCTCATGCAAAAATTTGACTCGTTGGAAAAGACTCTGATGCTGGCAGGGATTGGGGGCAGGAGGAGAAGGGGAGGACAGAGGATGAGATGGCTGGATGGCATCACTGACTCGATGGACATGAGTCTGAGTGAACTCCAGGAGTTGGTGATGGACAGGGAGGCTTGGCATGCTGCAATTCATGGGGTAACAAAGAGTTGGAGATGACTGAGCTACTGAACTGAACTGAACTGACCTATATACATATTTTCTCCATTTAAATTCTTTGAGTACCTTCGTTTGCTTTATTTGAAAGAAATACAATTTTTTTTCTCTGTAAGATAAGGTCGTCATATAATACTCATTCACATACAAGACTATGTTGTAATTAATAGAGCACTTGTGTTCAAAATTCACAAAGTATTTCTGATTTAATTCTTAGCTTTTTGCTTTTGTGGTCTACTTATTCAATCTCTACTCTCACTGAAAGTTAAAAAAAAAATGGGTTAAAAGCCAGAGAAAAATAATCTCTAAGCAAGATGGATTTAGATAAAGCAAAATAGAAACACATACTGTTATATTTTCACTGGAAAGTGTCTATTAAATGGCTTAGCCACTGAATATATTGATGGTTTCAACAGCGAAAGTAATTCGTCAGAAGTGAATCAGCTTAGATATTTATTTCTAAAAAATTTACAATGTTTTACAAGAACTACTTAAGGAATACTGTATCATATAGTGAATATATGTTTTCAAGTCAGGTTTACACCTGCCAAAATGATGTTACTATCACTGAAACTATAAATTACCCTGTGTTCACCTGAGATATGATAATGTAATTCAGAGAAGAATTATTCACATCCTTAATATAATACATTAAGTCTTCATACAATAATGAAAAGTGGTAGTTGCTCGTTGTGACCCCATGGACTATAGCCTGCCAGGCTCCTCTGTTCATGGAATTTTCCAGGCAAGAATACTGACGTGGGTTGCCATGCCCTCCTTCAGGGGATCTTCCTGACCCATTGCAGGCAGATGCTTTACCGTATTTGATGGCAGCAATAGTTTTTAGAGCTTTTTGCCCAATGTGAGAATAATATGATTATTTTTTGGAACTATTTTCCCTTCTTATTTGGTTTCTCATCAGCATATTCTGTGAGGACATTTCTTGCAATGGATAATTATGTGGCAAAAAGCTCTCTTTTCCTATTATTGATAAGGGTTGCTTGTACATTTGGATAGTACAAATACACATAAATTTAGAGGTGTGAAAAATTAGTCAACATTATTAAAATAATCAGTTGAAAAATTTGAAAACATACATGTTATATTTATATATATTTCTTTTTATATAAATATGTTAACTACTGCATCAGTAAATGGGATGGACTCCAGGTAGTTGAACGTTCTCTCTTCATAATCCATAAACCAAACATCTAAACTATTCTAACTCTCCTCACTGCTTTCCCTCATTAGGAAGCTTGTCTGTACTAAGCCATGATCTCTCAAACTATGCTTCTGTTGCACATAGATGTTCTATTAAATTCACTGAGAAGAAAAAAAGAGCTAATATTTTCTGATGTTTAAGTTTTATTAACCCTTTGGCATTTGCAAGGAGAGCTTGCAATTATTTACATAATAAACGAAAGCATAGCAAATGCTAACAGAAAAATTGTGAGCCTTTTTAGAACTATAGAGCCTTTTTTTAAACCAAGTGTGATTTATATTTGCCTTTATGGAATATAGGCACTTACTGCTGGTAAAAGTGATTTATATTTTGAATGATAAAATCTAGTATGTCAATATTTCCTAGAGTTCAGGGAAGAATGGTCAGCCCATGAACACTGAGAATGCTGGCACTAAGCTTTTAATTTAGTATTCTTCAGTTTCATCACTTGACTCACATTTCCTTGCCTCCTCCAGAATGCTGATTTGCATTCTTGCTGTTGAAGTGGAGTAACTAGCTATTTTTTTCTATAGTTGACTCTAACGTAACTGTTCTGCCTGAGGGAAAAAAAAAAAATGTCAGCTTTTCTTCTCACACTCATTTCTCCAGTAAAGAAGACTGTCTGAGGATCAGATATCTGTTCCTGTTGTCCTCTTCCAACACAGAAGACATCCGAGTGTGGGTTGTCTGGGAACAGACTGAGTCAAAGACTTCTTTGCAGAAGGGGTCTGAGGGATACCTCAGGAAAAGCATCTGTGAGAAGCGTCAGAAGGAAGCAGGACTGCAGACAGGGAAGAGAATTGCAATACAGTTCCAACCATGGCGTTAGTATATCCCACAGGGATCTCTGGAGTTGGGATGACCCATCAGAAATGTTTCAGACTGAGGCAGGACCTGGGGCTTTTCTTTTTCATGTTGCCTTAAAAAAAAAAAATTAATTGGAGGATAACTGTTTTACTGTGTTTGTTAAACATTTGCAGTTTTACAATACTTTAAATATTGTAAAACATATTTCTACCATACATCAACATGAATTAGCCATAGGTATACATATGTCCGCTTCCTCTGGAACTGTATTCCCACCTCCTACTGCATCCAACCACTCTAGGTTCCTTTCATTTCTGGTGGTCATTGGGTGAGTGTTATCCCAAGAGAGGTGTGTGAACTTGAGCAAGGTAGTTCCCTTTCACTCTCCAAGGCAATTCCGTGGTAAATATTAAACTGTGACTGGCCAATAGCCAGCATTCCAGGTGGTGGAGGCATAAACGACTTGGTCTCAAAGGCAAGTATATGGTTGATGCACCAAAGTATTCAACTGAGTCTGTTGACTAACACAGGAAATTTTGCTGGTCTTTCATTAAACTAATTGCCATGTTACAGCTATCTGTGGAAAGACAGTACCACTTTTTAAAATAGCCATTAAAATCTTCTGAGAGGAAAAATATTTCTCTTAGGGTGTTTAATAAACTAACCTCAACCATGTGTATGCAAGTATACAGATAAGGATAGAAGAAATGTGGGCATTTTTTATGAAATTAATGTTGACATTTTAAAAGAAATTCCCAAATTCAGGTTATAGCTAATAACCAGTTGATATGGAATTGAATCATTCATAAAAAAATAATGATCTTAAATCATAGATTTTTTTGTCCTTCAGACTCTGTGCGACCCCGTAGATGGCAGCCCACCAGGCTCCTGCGTCCCTGGGATTCTTCAGGCAAGAACCCTGGAGTGGGTTACCATTTCCTTCTCCAATGCATTAAAGTGAAAAGTGAAAGTGAAGTCGCTCTGTCATATCAGACTCTTAGCGACCCCACGGACTGCACCCTACCAGACTCCTTCATCCATGGGATTCTCCAGGCAAGAGTACTGGAGTGGGTTGCCATTGCTTTCTCCAAATATTATCTAGATTAACTATATAAAAGTTATGTTTTCTTGGCTTGATGCATAGGAAATGCAAAATCTAAGATAAGAAAATTTCAAATATTATAGATAATCTCACTATTATATTGAATTATAAGTATCATATTTAAATAACAGGGATTATTGTTTCTACCTAAGAAATGCTTAATTAGAAGAAGAACTGGGCAAAGCTATTTCAGTGTTACAGTTATTTTTCAATTGCTCAGTTGTGTCTGATACTTCGAAACCCCATGGACTGCAGCACACCAGGCTTCCCTGTCCTTCACCATCTCCTGGAGCTTGCTCAAACTGATCTCCATTGAGTCAGTGATACCATCCAACCATCTTGTTCTCTGTCGTCCCCTTCTCCTCCTGATTTCAATCTTTCCCAGAATCAGGGTCTTTTCCAACCAGTCAGCTCTTTGCATCAGACGGCCAAAGTATTGGAGTTTCAGCTTCAAAATCAGTCCTTCCAATGAATATTCAGGACTTATTTCTTTTAGGATTGACTGGTTTGATCTCCTTGCTGTCCAAGGGACTCTCAAGAGTCTTCTCCAACAATACAGTTCAAAAGCATCATTTCTTCAATGCTCAGCCTTCTCAGTAGGATTTGTAAATCATTGAATTTGATCCTGGGGATTTTATAAGACCTATTATGTAAATCAAATGGTATTACAGTTTTCATTTAAATTTGTTTTGACTGTACTCTAGTTAGCTAGAATCTACCATCAGTGTTTCTATTAAGATCTATTATTACAAAGTGAGGTTCCCAGGTGGCTCAGTGGTAAAGAATTCACCTGCCAAGCATTAGACATGAGTTTAGTCTATGGGTCGGGAAGATCCTTTGGAGAAAGAAGTGCAACCCACTCCAGTATTCTTGCCTGGGAAACCCCAAGCAAAATGAGGAGATCCCATGGTTAGAGGAGCCTGGTGGGCTACTGTATATGGGGTTGCAAGGAGTTGGACATGACTTAGTGACTAAACAATTATAAAGTGGGGAAATCTTAGGATATGACCATATAGTTTTTTGAGCATAACTGATTTGTACCATATTAATTTCCTCTTCCTGCACCCTATAAAGAAATAAGATTTGTATATCAAGAAGAGAATAGCAAAAAAAAAAAAAGAAGAGAATAGCAGATTCCATCATTTGTAATAAAATAAACCTGGTGTAGATTAGTTACTGAAGTGAGTGTAAACCCTAAAGGTCCATGTGCTTTAATTTCTGCATTTATTCAGTCATAAATATATATCACTTATCTTCTTAAACAAAAATATATATTATTTACCTTCTTACACATATAGCACTTGGCTAGCTGGTCAGCCCCTTGAAAATCTGCTGAACAATTACATTTTGCAGAAAAGTCAGTGGAAATAATGATTAGCAGGTTCATTATTAAAGACCCAACTTAAAGTTATTACTATATAGACAGTACATAAATTTCATAAGTTATATATACTTCTGTAACTAAGTAGCAAATAACTTATACTAATATTTGGCTGGTAAAAACACTGTATATCTAGAAACACTGGTGAACAAATGAGTGTACTAATTTGTGATAGCATCTCATTAATATCCTTGTCCTGGACAAATGGTATTACAAACAAACGTAAACAATTTCAGACAAATGGTAGCAAATTTACAGTTTTAAAATTTCCCCCCAAATAAAACTATTGATGCCTCAGGCTGTTCATTATAATAGGAAGTTGAACAGTTCCATGTTTTCTAGTCATTCTAAATCAGTAACTGAGCAATTTACTGGTGAATACTGAACTATAACTTCTGAGAGTACTGGTTCTACTGAGCTGTATATCTTGTAACTGGAAAAGCCTGTTTCCTTCCAAGTAAAAAATGCTTCTATGTTACATTTTCAATACATTAGCACTGGCGTTTTGGAGAAGGCAATGGCACCCCACTCCAGTACTCTTGCCTGGGAACTCCCGTGGATGGAGGAGCCTGGTGGGCTGCAGTCCATGGGGTCGCTAAGAGTCGGACACGACTGAGTGACTTCACTTTCATGCATTGGAGAAGGAAATGGCAACCCACTCCAGTATTCTTGCCTGGAGAATCCCAGGAATGGGGGAGCCGGGTGGGCTGTTGTCTATGGGGTTGCACAGAGTCAGACACGACTGAAGTGACCTAGCAGCAGCACTGGCGTTTATAGAATTTAGGAAATTTTATATTATCATACAATTTATACAGGTTTGTCATCCTCTTATTTCTTTTTATGGGTAACATCAGCTTAGGTGGTATTTTTAATTATACAGTGGTTGTTACTCTAGTGTTAAGAAAAGGAAAACACAGACAATATATCTTAAAAAAAAAAACAGATCATTATAGGGTATCTCTTACATTTTAGAAGACATGAGCTATTCACCTGCCACAAATGTCATCTAAAAGTGCTCTATTTAACACAATTATACTCTGCAGTGGGAACATTTGCACATTCATGAGTTATATATGAATCTCCTATGAAATATTGAGACTGCCTGTTTAGTCTTCCAGAAGAGGATGCAACTAGTTTACTCTCCTAGGCACCATCAGGTCTGGAATAACATGGAAAGTATTTTTTCCTTTCAAGGGACTATTACTGCAAAACAACTGATTGAAATTTCAATTATAAAAAGGACCATTGGTTAAGAAAATATAGTAGAGAAGAAAATATTCCAAACATTACATATACCTTATAAAAAGTACACATAGACAAATTAAGAGATGTTAATAAAAATTACTCATGGATATGCTTTGTCAATTTACCTTAGTCAAATGTGTCATATCTGAGTTAAGCACTCTGTCATTTAGAGAACCTTGAATCCAAGCTTACCTTAGGGATTTATACCCATGAAAGTGAAAGTGAAAGTCTCTCAGTCGTGTCCAACTCTTTGCAACCCCATGGACTATATAGTCCATGGAATTCTCCAGGTCAGACTACTGGAGTGGGTAGCCTTTCCCTTCTCCAGGGGATCTTCCCAACTCTGGGATCGAACCCAGGTCTCCTTCATTGCAGGCAGATTCTTTACCAGCTGAGCCACAAGAGAAGCCCCTATACTCATGAGTAACTTTGGAGTATTTATCACAACTGGTAATTATACACAGTGATTCTAGTAAAATAGAACAATTATACAAAACCTCCAATTATATAATTATAGCGTGCTGTGTCATCATACTGAATATGGTTTTTTTAGACAAAACATTGTTCAAAGTACATAAAAGTTCTTCCGAGTCTGAGCCCAACTCCAGTATTCTTGCCTGGAAAATCCCATGGACAGAGGAGCCTGGTGGGCTACAGTCCATAGGGTTGTAAAGAGTTGTATACGACTAAAGCAATTTAGCACAAAAAGAATATTATAACTGTAAGGCATCAGTTCAATTCAGTTGTTCAATCATGTCCAACTCTTCGACCCTATGTCCTACAGCATGCCAGGCATAGGTGAGTAGAATCATATCCTTCTGAGTTTTGCTTAATCTCCTTAAAATTACAATCAGTTAGTCTTGGCCAGTCTTTCACCAAAAAAAGGAAAATACATGCTCAAAAGCTGAAAAACATTGTAAATTACAAAAAAAAAAAAAAAGATAGCCGTATTTGACTGACTTTTTTCCTAGGTTTGGATTTGAAATAGTTTTGGCATGTTTCACTTGAACAGATTTAGATGCTTTGTAGAGGCGAAATAAAAGATGACAGGTTAATTAAACATTAGAGATGTGCCAATGCACAGACCACCTCCTCGTCACAGGGTTCAGCAGGTGCTTCCATCCCAAGTGTGATATCTTGGTTGTAGGTAAGTTCACAGCTAATTAGGATCCTGCTGGATGATTGTCTATTCAGTCAGTTCAGTGGCTCAGTCTTGTCTGACTCTTTATGACCCCATGAAATGCAGCACTCCAGGTCTCCCTGTCCATCACCAGCTCCCAGAGTTCACTCAAATTCATGTCCATTGAGTTGGTGATACCATACAACCATCTCATCCTCTGTCATCCCCTTCTCCTCCTGCCTTCAATCTTTCCCACGATCAGGGTCTTTTTCAATGAGTCGGTTCTTAACATCAGGTGGCCAAAGTATTGGAGTTTCAGCTTCAGCTTCAGTCCTTCCAATGAATATTCAGGATTAATTTACTTTAGGATGGACTTGTTGGATCTCCTTGCAGTCCAAGGGACTCAAGAGTATTCTCCAACACCACAGTTCAAAAGCATCAGTTCTTCAGTGCTCAGCTTTCTTTATAGTCCAACTCTCACATTCTTACATGATTACTGGAAAAACCATAGCTTTGAATAGATGGACTTTTAACTTCCTTGAATAATTTGGTATTCAGTGTTTAGGAAAACTAGCATGAGATCACTAGAGTAGCATGCAAATATTTATTAATAAAGTTAGTATTAATCCACATAAGCACTGTGTTTCTTTCAAAATTTCACTTAAATGAACAGAAGTGGAAGATAGGGAAAACAAAGATACAAAAACATATCCCACAAGAAGCAACCCAAAGTTAAAGAAACCATGATATTTTACCTAAGCTTCTAATGATGTAACTAAAAGGTTTATATGTCATGTAATTAGCTATGTCTGAATATCATTAATCCCTTGGTGATAGATTTTTTCATAGATGGGATAATCTGAGTTCATGCTTACACTAGAATCTCAGAATTCTAGGAACTCCTATAATTCCCTAGTAGTTACTGATTTGCACTCCCTCGGTTGGATTCTAATCTCTGTTACCATTGTCTTTTTCATCTGCTTCTGCAGTCCCAGGTTTCTATTGGACTAAAATCTCCTTGAGGACTGCTGTCTTTTATGTTAATGCCTATCACTAGAAACTAGAATCAAAACAATTATAGAAAAATCTCATTAAATATTTAAGGAAAATTAGTGACATTATTTCAGATTGCATACTCAATTTATTTTTATTTATAATTTATAACTAGTAATAGAGTAAATAAATCAAATTTTAAGTACACAATTTACTTTTGTGTCTAGATCAACTTCATGGCAAATACATGGGGAAGCAGTGGAAACACTGATGGACTTCATGTTGGGGGCTCCAAAATCACTGCAGATGGTGACTGAAGCCATGAAATTAAAAGAGGCTTGCTCCTCAGAAGAAAAGTTATGACCAACCTAGACAGCTCATTAAAAAGCAGAGACATTACCTTGCCAACAAAGGTCTGTCTAGTCAAGGCTATGGTTTTTCCAGTAGTCATGTATGGATGTGAGAGTTGGACTATAAAGAAAGCTGAGAGCCGAAGAATTCATGCTTTTAAAGTGAGGTGTTGGAGAAGACTTTTGAGAGTCCAGATACACAGATGACACCACCCTTATGGCAGAAAGTGAAGAGGAACTAAAAAGCCTCTTGATGAAAGTGAAAGAGGAGAGTGAAAAAGTTGGCTGAAAGTTCAACATTCAGAAAACGAAGATCATGGCATCTGGTCCCATCACTTCATGGGAAATAGGTGGGGAAACAGTGGAAACAGCGTCAGACTTTATTTTTTTGGGCTCCAAAATCACTGCAAATGGTGACTGCAGCCATGAAATTAAAAGATGCTTACTCCTTGGAAGGAAAATTATGACCAACCTAGATAGCATATTGAAAAGCAGAGACATTACTTCGTCAACAAAGGTCCATCTAGTCAAGGCTATGGTTTTTCCTGTGGTCATGTATTGATGTGAGTTGGACTGTGAAGAAAACTGAGCGCCGAAGAATTGATGCTTTTGAACTGTGGTGTTGGAGAAGACTCTTGAGAGTCCCTTGGACTGCAAGGAGATCCAACCAGTCCATTCTAATGGAGATCAGCCCTGGGATTTCTTTGGAAAGAATGATGCTAAAACTGAAACTCCAGTACTTTGGCCATCTCATGCGAAGAGTTGACTCATTGGAAAAGACTCTGATGCTGGGAGGGATTAGGGGCAGGAGGAAAAGGGGATGACAGAGGATGAGATGGCTGGATGGCATCACCGATTCATTGGACATGAATTTGAGTGAACTCCGGGAGTTGGTGCTGGACAGGGAGATCTGGCGTGCTGCGATTCATGGGGTCGTAAAGAGTCAGACACAACTGAGCGACTGAACTGAACTGAACTGAACTGGACTGCAAGGAGATCCAACCAGTCCATCCTAAATTAAATCAGTCCTGAATATTCACTGGAAGGACTGATGCTGAAACTCCAATACTTTGGCCACCTGGTGTGAGAAACTGACTCATTGGAAAAGACCCTGATGCTGGGAAAGATTGAAGGTGGGAGGAGAAGGGGACGACAGAGGATGAGATGGTTGCATGGCATCACAACTCAGTGGACATGAGTTTATGTAAATTCTGGGTGTTGTTGATGGACAGGGAGACCTGGCATGCTGCAGTCCATGAGGGCACAGAGTCAGATACAACTGAGAGACTGAACTGAACAATATCCTTAAAGGCTTCCATCACGCCTTTATTCCTTATACAGAATCTCTTGTATATTCTATATTTCTGTGGATTTTCAGGGATCACACAAACACATACCATAAACACTGATTATTTTTTCTATAATGTTTTTCTCTTTATTCTGAAGTACACTGATGTCTCATTTCTGTGGATCCAACCCACTTGCATATTCATAATAAGGAATCTGTATTAATAGAGCATGTTAAAAGAATAATAAAAATAAAAAAATAAATCACCCAGAAGTCATTTATATTTACTGTTTCAATTCTTTCCACTCTAAGGCATATGTATTTCATAAGGAAACTAACCACACCAAATATCAAAGAGGGAATTATGACTCTGCTTGGCCATGTGTTACTAGACAAATATGCCAGGTCTGGGTCCCAAAATGGTGAAATGCCTTCAAGACAACCCGAGAGAAATAACAATTTGGAAAAATGTGTGCTTAGCTTTCATTTGTCCACCTCTGAGTACACTATTAATTTTGTGGTTAAAGAGCTATTGCAAAAAAGAACAGAATGAAGTAATATTCAGCAGGTGCAAGGCAATATGTGCACACTATCAGCATCAGGGAGCCACCTGGGTTCATCTAACTCCAGCCAAATCAATCTTTTATCCAATAACACAAGATGATTCAGACACAGAGAAAAACAGTGCACAGTATTGCAAGTTACTTACTCCTAAGGCAGTGATATACATTAGCTGTTTGGTCTTGGTCTGTCTGTTTTTCTCTGTGTGTGTATTAACTATCCATCCACCCAGATATATGTATATGTATTTCCATCTATATGAAAATATTTATTTATATATATAGATATAGTTCTATATGTCTTCTTCAAAAGTTGAGATGTCCTAAAAAGATGAATGCAACCCTTTTATTTTACTATTAAGGAAAAATGTGTATTGTTCTCTAAGCACAAGCAATCTATAAGTATTTATAGCATGCTCATTAATATTTTTGAGTATTATAAACAGTAGCCAAAACTACATACTTGGTATCAGATTGTCATGACTTTATTTGTTCAACAAATATCCAGAGATTTTAAGCTCTATCCAAGATAGTACTGTGTAGTATATGAACTTCAACTGTGTCTCAGTTTCCTCTCATTCATAATTAAAAAACAATAATAGCTCTACTAAACAATGTTGGATTCATTTTGATATTTGGCAAAACTAATACAATTATGTAAATTTTAAAAATAAAATAAAATTAAAAACAAAAAAACAATGTTGTTAGTAGGATGAAAGTGAAAGTGGCTCAGTTGTGTCCGATTCTTTGTGACCCCATGAACTAGATGGTATGGTCTGTGGAATTCTCCAGGCCAGAATACTGGAGTGCATAGCCTTTCCCTTATCCAGAGTATCATCCCAATCCAGAGATCAAACCCAGGTCCCCTGCATTGCAGGGAGATTCTTTACCAGCTGAGCCACCAGAGAAGCCCAAGAATACTGGAGTGGGTAGCCTTCCCCTTCACCAGGGTATTATCCCAACCCAGGGATCCAAGCAGGGTCTCCTCCATTGCATGCAGATTCTTTACCAGCTGAGCTACCAGGGAAGGATGAGATGAGCAAATACAAAGAATGTCCTTAGGAAAGGGTTAGCCACTTATTAAACACTGAGTTTGTGTTAAATTATAGATCCATCCTAAAACCTTGTTATGTGATTACAGAGATCAGGTCCAAATAAATCCTCTTACACCACAGTCTAACATTCTGTCCAAACTACATTAGTTTATTAGATACTATTTGAAAGGAAAAGAGTATTACTTGGGACTAGGATACTTTTATATGAAAAAATATTACTTTGAAAGTCATTGACCATTATCTTAGTCAGGGAGGCATGCTTTGCAGTAGGAAAGATAAGCATGAGAATTTGGAAGATTATTGCTTTGCTAATCAATTTTTTTTTTTTTTTTTGGACTTTTCTACTGTCAGTAGTGCCTTTATAGCTCAGACTAGAAAAGGTGCCACTCATCTTCAATATTAACCTCACAGGTGACATTACTGTTTGTAAATTAGAGGATCTGTGAAAAATGGTTGACTACTAATATATAGTTTGCCTAAGTTATACATGAGAAAACATAAGGACACGGATTCTATTTAGTTTCCCAATGAGTACTTTCATCCTTGATAAGAAATAAGAGACTTGAGTATTTTTTTTTTTACTTTCTTTTAATCTGTGTTACTTTCTATTAATTTTTATTTTATATTGTAGTGGCTTCCAAATGGCTCAGATGATAAAGGCCCACAGTGCAGGAGACCCCAGTTTGATCCCTGGGTTAGGAAGATCCCCTGGAGAAGAGATTGTCAACCCAGTTCAGTATTCTGGCCTGGAGAGTCCTATGGGCAGAGGAGCCTGGCAGGCTACAGTCCACAGGGTTGCAAAGAATTGGACATGACTGACCAGCTAGCGCACTCACACATAGTTGATTTACAGATGTTTTAGTTTCAGGTGTATATCAATGTGATTCAGTTACACATCTGTATATATATATGTATATATTATATACACACATATGTATGGATGGATATACACACATGCATATGTATATATACTGCTAAATCACTTCAGTCGTGTCCAACTCTGTATGACCCTATAGACGTCAGCCCACCAGGCTCCCCTGCCCCTGGGATTCTCCAGGCAATAACACTGGAGTGGGTTGCAATTTCCTTCTCCAATATGTATGTGTGTGTGTATATGTATATATATACATGTTTATATGTCCATTCTTTTGCATATTCTTTTCTTATATAGGGTATTGCAGAATATTGAGTTGATTTCCCTGTGCTATATAGTTGGTCTTCCTTATTTATCTATTATCTATATGTATATATATGTATATATATAATTATGTAAATGTTAACCCCATACTCCTAACTTATCCTTCCCACTAACCTTTCCTATTTGATGAACATAAGACTGTTTACAAAGTCTTTAGATATATTTCTGTTTTATGAACAAGTTAATTTGTACTTTATCTTTTTATATTACACATATAAGTGGTATCATATGACAATTTGTCTTTAACTGATTTATGTCACTTAGTATGAAAATCTTAAGTCCATCCGTATTGCTGCAAATAACATTATTTCATTCTTTTTGTGGCTGAGTAATATTCCATTGTATGTGTATATATAAATATATACTGCATCTTTATTCCTCTGTCGATAGGCATTTAGATTGCTTTCATGTCCTGGGTATTGTAAATAGTGCTGCAATAAATGTTGGGGGTATATATGTCTTTTGGAATTGTGGTTTCCTTCAGGAGTAGGATTGCTGGTTATTTTGTAGCTATGCTGCTGCTGCTAAGTCACTTCAGTCGTGTCGGACTCTGTGTGACCCCATAGATGGCAGCCCATCAGGCTCTGTCGTCCCTGGGATTCTCCAGGCAAGAACACTGGAGTGGGTTGCCATTTCCTTCTCCAATGCATGAAAGTGAAAAGTAAATACTTTTAGCCTTTTGACAAACCTCCATACTGTTCTCTATAGTAGCTCTACCAATTTACATTCCAACCAATAATGTAGGGGGGCTTCCTTTTTCTCCACACCCTCTCCAGCATTGTTTTTAGACTTTTTGATGATGGTCATTCAGACTAATGTGAGGTGATCCTTCATTGTAGTTTTGATCTGCAATTCTGTTAGTGATGTTTAGCAACTTTTCATGTACTTTTTGGCCATCTGTATGATGTTTTTGGAGAAACTTCTATCTTTTGGAGATCTTCCACCCATTTTTTGACGGGGTTCTTTAATTTTTACATCGAGTTGCATGAGCTGCTTGTGTATTTTGGAGTTTAATCCTTTGTCATTCACTTTGCAAATATTTTCTCCCATTCTGTGGGTTGTCTTTTCATTTTGTTTATGGTTTTCTTTGCTGTACAAGAGGGTTTGAGTTTAATTAGGTCACATTTGTTTGTTTGTTTGTTTCATTTTCATTACTCTAGGATGTAGAACAAAAAAGACCTTGCTGCGATTTGTGCCAGAGGGTGTTCTGCCTATGTTTTCCTCTGAGAGTTTTATGTTAACTGGCTTTCCATTTAGGTCTTTAATTCATTTTGAATTCCTCTTTGTGTTTGGTGTTAGAGTGTGTCCTAATTTCATTCTTCTCAATGTGGCTGTCCAGTTTTCCCAGCACCACATTTGGAGAGACTTTTTTCCATTGTATATCCTGGTTTCTTTTGTCATAGCTTAGGTAACTCTAGATGCTCAGATTTATCTGTGAACTTGGTGTCCTGTTCCATTGATCTGTGCTTCTGTTTGGGGGCTAGTATCACAATGTTTTGATGACTGTATTTTGAAGTATAGTCTGAAGTCAGGGAGCCTGA
Source organism: Bos taurus (assembly GCF_002263795.3). Taxonomy (NCBI): domain Eukaryota; kingdom Metazoa; phylum Chordata; class Mammalia; order Artiodactyla; family Bovidae; genus Bos; species Bos taurus. Next base: position 82,257,651 of record NC_037333.1, on the reverse strand, counting down.
TTCCTCTAGCTCAGCTCTTCTTTCTTAAGACTGCTTTGGCTATTCAGAGTCTTTTGTGTTTCCATACAAATTGTAAATTTTTTATTTTAATTCTATTTTTAATTTTAATTCTGTAAAAAATTCCAGGTTCCTACATAGGCTGCTTTGTGCTATGTTCCAGTGCATATGAGACCGTATGTGCACCCTCAAAAAATGAGGTCTCTGTTACCCCCAGCCCTTTGGAGCTCCAGCATTCAAGCTCTGCTGGCCTTCAAGGCTGAGTTTTTGCAGGCATGCTTTATCCTGATACCAAACTCTAAGACTTTCTTGGCAGCTATTTTTACGTGGGAACATCCCTGTGTAGTCTGTGTGAGTTTAATTTTGTGTGTGGTGTGTGTGTGTGTGTGTGTGTGTGTGTGCATGTGCACATGCTAGGGCCGTATTTGGTATGAATGTCTACCACCTCTTTCTGCACTGTATGCTGGCTGTTATCTCATTGATACGGTGTTTGACTAGTGTTGTGATGACCACAGCCTGCCCTGATTATTGAGCAGGGCCTCCCCTTTGTTCTGTGGTTGCCACTGCCTTGTCAGGAGCTGTGTTTGTTCTTTCCTTGTTGAAGTAAAACTCCCCACATCTCTTTCTTATCTGTGTTTCTGATCTGTGGTGTGAGATATGCAGTACTGGATCATCCCCAGCAGAAGAGAAGCCACTGAGTATTCCTTTCTGGAGCTGTTCATCTGTGTGCATGCTCTGTTGTGTCACTTTTCACTCATTGTTTTGAGATCACTAGTTACTCTGTTGTTGGCACTGCTCTCAGCCCAACCTTAACTGGGTATGCTGGCAGTTGGGCCTGGTGGTGTTTTCCCCAGGCCACCAGTGTAGGTCCACTGACGTCAGTTCCTAGGATTGCAGGAATTATGGATCTGGACCCACAGTGGGTGCTATGGGGGCAGCTTGGACTCTGACCTAGCCAAACCCCAACGTGTGCACACCCTCAGAGTTCACAGCTGCTAAAGCTATGGACTTCAGCAGGAGTCCTGGTCTCAGTTGCAGGAGCACTCACCTATCCAGATGTTTCACAAGTGCTGAGTTTACTAAGACAGTCGCAGGGCTTTAATCTGTGGTTTGCACAGCAGCAAGGAGATATTTCAGCTTTTCTTCCTTAGTTGCACAGCCCCTGGAGCTCAGCTTTGGTATCAGCGCCACCTCTGTTTGTGAGCCACCCACAAGAATCTGCTCCCAGACCAGGATAGAAGGGGCAGAAGCAGTGGCTGACTCAGGTGTGAGGGGCACCCACTCCAGCAGTGCTTAAGGATAGAGACACTCTGCCCTTTGCACATCACTCAACAATGGTGCTTTGCTTCTATAGTGATCTTGACCTCCTTCAGGAATATTCCTGGTTGTAGAGATCCTCACTCCTGCTTCCTCATGCTGTCTCTGCAGGTCCTCTCCCCAGGTCTCCTCTCCAAATCCCATCTTCCAGTACCCAGCCCCCGTCCACTCTAACAGACACTTATCTCAGGCTGGAGAGTACAGGGTTGTGGCATGGAACATCTGTGTAGATCTCACTCTGGCCTGCTTGCCACAGACCTTAGTTGCATCACTTTCCTCTGATAGTCCCCAAATCTCCCCTTTTGTCCCAACTGTCCTCTTCACCTATGAGGGAGCTTCCCCAGGTGTGGGGACCTTGACTTTCCTTCAGTTCCTCCAGGGGCACAGGTATCATCCACTTTTTCTTTTTTTTTTTTCCCCTTTTTTTCTCTTTCATTCACTCAGTTACATGAGGATTTTTTCTTGTCCCTTTAGGTGTCCAAGGTCCTCTGCTAGAGTTCAGCAGGTGCTCTGAAAGAACTGTTCAGTTTGTAGATGTACTCTTGGTGTCCCTGTGAGAAGAGATGAACTCCACATGCTCCTACTCTTCGGTCCTGACCCCAGTCTCTTTTTCTTTCACACTTTACTTCCGTAGTTGCGGAGTGACAACCAGCATTATCATTTTTTTCTGTCTGTTTGTAGACAACCCTTATATTGAATTAAAAAGAAAAATAAGCATGAAATATTCTAAATATTTTATAGTTATTTCACTATTACAAACATCTTAGTGGAAGTTGGAGATAACAAACATTTCTGTTACTATTCAACTGTTGGAAAGAAAGGTTTAGTTCTTTGGAATATTGGTCTAAGTTTTCTGTGCTCATTATTCTTAAAAAAGCTAAATGCTTTCTTTTTAAGAAAAGTGTCAATAAAAATCCCAATCTTAAAGTGGTTGGATTATTGAAGTGTTTGATTCAGATAATAGAACAAAGTTTTGTTTTCTGTTTCATCATTAGATCTATATCATCAATGAAAATTGATAAATTGTTAATTATAGGTGTTATCTGAGCATATTGCAGCTCCTTTCTTCATTGTACAAACTAAATTGTAGAACATAAATTGAAAGAAATGCGTTGAAAATTTAAGAATTTTACTAGAGTAAGAATAAACCTTTTATTTTATTAATAGCCTAAACATTTTATTTAGAGAATTCACGTCAGTGAGCTTTTAAACCAATTTTATTACACAATGTGCTAAAACAGTGAAAATGTTTTAAACTATACTCATCCCTTTTTAGGAGGAAATTTTTTTTTTTAAAGTCTCATTTACAATTTAATTATAATCCATTTGACTTGACAAGCTAAATGTGAGGATGTAAACAGAAAACCTGAAGGGAAGAGGAAAAAATCTCTTCAGAGACAGGCTATTTTTCTTGCCACTCTGTTAATATGTCAAGAAGAGGGTCTGAGCAACTTGCGGGCTAGAATGATTTATAGTGACTCATTCATTTTAATTATCCTTCTAAAGTTTTAAATAAACACCACACAAACTCTTTTTGTTTTTCTCCTTTGGTTAATGTACCTCTTCTAAGAACATCTTACTGTAATTAAATGATCAAATTCAGGCTGTGACAATAGAAAAAGCTATAAACCTCTTTTAGGTTTCAGGGAGTACAAAATTATTTCACTTCCTCTGACACCATAACTTTTACTCTTTGATTGATGTTTCCTCAAACTTTTTATCTAGTTTCTAACATCACCTTAATGTTGAAGAAACAGAAATTGTTGAAAACTGGAGACACTGGAAAAATAGATAAGATGATTTCTTGTTAGGATAATGAGAATCAACTGCTGCTGCTAAGTCGTTTCAGTCATGTCCGACTCTGTGCGACCCCATAGACGGCAGCCCCACCAGGTTTCTCCGTCCATGGGATTCTCCAGGCAAGAACACTGGAGTGGGTTGCCATTTCCTTCTCCAATGCATGAAAGTGGAAAGTGAAAGTGAAGTCGCTCAGTTCTGTCCGACTCTTAGCGACCCCATGGACTGCAGCCTACCAGTCTCCTCCATCCATGGGATTTTCCAGGCAACAGTACTGGAGTGGGGTGCCATTGCCTTCTCCGAGAATCAACTGAGACATCAAAATCAAAAACAAAAACAAAAATGTTTGGCCATGGAGAAGAGGACAATAAAGAAAAACTAAAAAACAGATCATTTATTTTAGCACTACAGAAATTTCCAAATTCAATTTTATTGCTTAGGATGAGCATCTAAACGACAAACAAGTCATTTATTTTTTAGAGCTTATCCAGTATTGAATCTAATGTTACCTTTATGTGCTTCAAAATATCTTACTCACCTCAAGGAATCATGCTGAATAGAAAAGCACACTGTCATCTGAAACATTTACCTCTTTTACTGAGCTTCCCAAGTGTGTACTAATATTTTCCAAAGTAAGTTTAAAAGTAATTTTATAAAAACAATTTTGTGTTCTATACTACTGTAGTTTCTCTTAGGTATATATGAAATATATAAAAATATATATATGTTATATATTACATTTCCTCAGTACCTCTCATATTTCCAGATTTTATTCCAAAGAGTACACAAATTAATAAAAATATCCATTTTTTAATAAGATTCATTTATATTATTCTTTATTATCTCATATGAGCACAGTACTTTGCAAAAATTAGAAGCCTTCTTAGACCTGTATTAAATTTTGCCAACGGTGTGAATGCATGCATGCTCAGTAACTTCAGTCACGTCAGACTCTTTGTAACTCTATGGATTGCAGCCTGCCATGCTCCTCTGTTCATGGGATTCTCCAGGCAAGAAACCTGGAGTGGGTTGCTATGTGTTCCCATCAGAGGATCTTCCTGACCCAGGGATCAAAACTGTCTCCTGTATTGCAGGCAGATTCTTTACCCACTGAGCCACAGCTTTGCCAATGATAGCATTATACATATTGTTAATATCAACAGTTTAAATTTGGACAGACTTTTTAAAATGTAAATCCTAATAAGGTTGAGAGTCTTCAAAAAGTAATAAGCACCTTATATTGCATAGAAATTCTATTTCTGTATTTTTAAGGGTTGAATGAAATATCCTTTACCTTGTGGCTCAGCTGATAAAGAATCTGCCTGCAATGCGGGAGACCTGGGTTTGATGCCTGGGTTGTGAAGAACCCCGGGAGAAGGGAAAGGCTACCCACTCCAGTATTCTGGCCTGGAGAATTCCATGGACAAGTCCCTGGGGTTGCAAAGCATCAGACATGACTGAGCAACTTTCACTCACTTACCAAGCTAGGTTTAAAGTCCAGGAAAGTAACAACAATTTAACAATCAATGTCCAAATTGGAGAAGAGTAGCAAAAGGCCTTCAAAGACAGAGGCTAGGAGGAAAAGAGAAGAAGATGAAAAATTAAAATTGCATCTCAACCATCTATTTGTACTTTCAGATATTGTACATTGAAATGTGCCATTGCAAACATCAAGGGATATTTATAAGGGTTATGTTATGTTATGACAAAGAGGTCTTAAACTCAGTATGACTGGCAACAAGGCAGATGATTAAAAAGATGTAACAATGACTATACATTGCAAGATTTATTGAAGAGAATTTTTGGTTAATTTACACATCTTATTTCCATGTTTCTCTTTGTCCACATTGGCTCTAATATGCTGCGCTCAACCAAGCACTAGTTTTCTTACCCCTCCTTACCCATATTTTGTGAATCCATTTGAATATTTCATATTCAATAAAATTTAAACTGAATGGATATTTGTCACTCTGGAGCCCATGATTTGAATTATTTAATTATTTTCAAGCCTCTTTTTTTTCCACTTTAAACTCACCTGTGTTAGTGTTGGGCCTCCCAGGTGTGTATCCTATAATAAAACTAAAAGGAGCTGCTTATTGAGTATTATGCTGCTGAGAAAATTATTTAAGTTACTACAACAAAGTGCTGATAATAATATGACTTCCATGTAGCATAACTGGAGTATGAATATCTACTGCTTGATCTGACATAAGTTCTGAATTTCAGGTCTTATGACAACTTTATTTCTCACTTTAATTAATAAAATTGCAATCTGTTTTTTTTCTTCAGTCTCCACTGTTTAGTTAGCATAAGGAAGTCCCTCAGGGACTGATTATCCCTGAAAATAGAAAGAAGAGCATCCCTGAGCTTCCAAAGCAGAGAGCCAGATGCAGCCAGTCTTCCCTTTGATCATTTTATTATAATTTACATCTTTATCCATTCTAATGATTTCTAAAATGAGGATATAGATGTACTTGTTTCCAAGCAAACCTTTTAAATACACCAGCTTAACAACCTCTGATTTTCTTAGAAAATGTTAATTTAATTTCAAATCAAGTATTATATTGAGTTCATCTTCATCAGCAGAAAATTTGTCAAACTAGTCTTTAGAAATATATGAATTTGTTTGTAAATATGAGTTGAATAGGATTAAAGTTTTTATTTTTTATTTTTTTTCTAATTTTATTTTATTTTTAAACTTTACATAATTGTATTAGTTTTGCCAAATATCAAAATGAATCTGCCACAGGTATACATGTGTTCCCCATCCCGAACCCTCCTCCCTCCTCCCTCCCCATACCATCCCTCTGGTCCGTCCCAGTGCACCAGCCCCAAGCATCCAGCATCGTGCATCGAACCTGGACTGGCAACTCGTTTCCTACATGATATTTTACATGTTTCATTGCCATTCTCCCAAATCTTCCCACCCTCTCCCTCTCCCACAGAGTCCATAAGACTGTTCTATACATCAGTGTCTCTTTTGCTGTCTCGTACACAGGGTTATTGTTACCATCTTTCTAAATTCCATATATATGCGTTAGTATACTGTATTTATGTTTTTCCTTCTGGCTTACTTCACTCTGTATAATAGGCTCCAGTTTCATCCACCTCATTAGAACTGATTCAAATGTATTCTTTTTAATGGCTGAGTAATACTCCATTGTGTATATGTACCACAGCTTTCTTATCCATTCATCTGCTGATGGACATCTAGGTTGCTTCCATGTCTTGGCTATTATAAACAGTGCTGCGATGAACATTGGGGTACACGTGTCTCTTTCCCTTCTGGTTTCCTCAGTGTGTATGCCCAGCAGTGGGGTTGCTGGATCATAAGGCAGTTCTATTTCCAGTTTTTTAAGGAATCTCCACACTGTTCTCCATAGTGGCTGTACTAGTTTGCATTCCCACCAACAGTGTAAGAGGGTTCCCTTTTCTCCACACCCTCTCCAGCATTTATTATTTGTAGACTTTTGGATCGCAGCCATTCTGACTGGTGTGAAATGGTACCTCATAGTGGTTTTGATTTGCATTTCTCTGATAATGAGTGATGTTGAGCATCTTTTCATGTGTTTGTTAGCCATCTGTATGTCTTCTTTGGAGAAATGTCTATTTAGTTCTTTGGCCCATTTTTTGATTGGGTTGTTTATTTTTCTGGAGTTGAGCTGTAGGAGTTGCTTGTATATTTTTGAGATTAGTTGTTTGTCGGTTGCTTCATTTGCTATTATTTTCTCCCATTCTGAAGGCTGTCTTTTCACCTTGCTAATAGTTTCCTTTGATGTGCAGAAGCTTTTAAGGTTAATTAGGTCCCATTTGTTTATTTTTGCTTTTATTTCCAATATTCTGGGAGGTGGGTCATAGAGGATCCTGCTGTGATGTATGTCGGAGAGTGTTTTGCCTATGTTCTCCTCTAGGAGTTTTATAGTTTCTGGTCTTACGTTTAGATCTTTAATCCATTTTGAGTTTATTTTTGTGTATGGTGTTAGAAAGTGGTCCAGTTTCATTCTTTTACAAGTGGTTGACCAGATTTCCCAGCACCACTTGTTAAAGAGATTGTCTTTAATCCATTGTATATTCTTGCCTCCTTTGTCAAAGATAAGGTGTCCATATGTGCATGGATTTATCTCTGGGCTTTCTATTTTATTCCATTGATCAATAAAAACCTCAAATAGCCAAAGTGATCTTGAGAAAGAAGAATGGAACTGGAGGAATCAACCTACCTGACTTCAGGCTCTACTACAAAGCCACTGTTATCAAGACAGTAGGATTAAAGTTTTTAAATGTATGTATGTAATTCAGCATCTGAGTTTATTAACCCCATAAAAATGTCCTAGCATGATTCCTGGAAGCTGTGTATTGTTATTTCACATGGCAAAAGTGTCAAAGTGTCTTTGCAGATGTGAGTAGGGATATGGGAAATTGCCCTGGGTTATCCAGTTGGCTGAATCTAATCACGAGTCCTTTAAATACAAAAATCTTTCCTGCCTGATGTTAGAGCTAGATATGACAATGGAAGGAAGGTCCAAGAAATGTTATATTGTTGGCTTTGAAGATGAGGAAAGAAGACAATCTAAGGGATGCAGGTGATCTCTAGAAGTTGGAAAAGGCAAGGAGACATTTCTCACCTATAATATTCAGGAAAGAACAGCCCTGCAGACATCCTAATATCTGACCAACAGAAAAGCAAGATAATAAATTTGTTTAAGCTGATGAGCTTGTGGTAATTTGTTATGGTGGCAGTAGAAAACTAATACAGTGAATACTTTATATGAGATATATCAAGTATAATAAAAAGATACCTGTGAAAATATCTTGTAATCATGAAGATGAAGGATAAGAATGAAACAAGAATTCTTGGAAACTCAACTGCACAAATAGAGCATGCTTACTGGGTTTTTTTAGGAGGATTCCACTGCTTAATAATGCCCTTTAAATGATCTATCATTTATGTACAGAGAATGCTCCTAACAGGACAAAGATCTTAAAACCTCAACTCTGGGAAAAAGGATTGACAAGAAAGGATCTTAGAAGATGCAATGAATGTGAATAAAGAATTAAAGTAGGTTACTGACCTGTTTTTTCTTTCAGTGATATTCTTATAGTGACAGTAAGCAAGATGTCCCTTATTCAAATTAAAAGGAAACTAGAAGAGGTGGATTGGAGCTCATTGTGATTTTGCTTTTTACAAATTCGGTTTTTGGAACCTGTGAGACACTTGCCCCAGCTTTTTCAAACTCTTTTTTGCTGCCCATGATGAATGTGTAGTACAGTCAAAGGGAAGAAGATAGAAAAATCAGAAATTGCTTGGCTATGTTTTTCCTTTGGTTAATCCAGCTTTATTGAGACATAATTGACACATACTATTGTGTAAGTTTAAGTGTCTATAATGTGGTGACTGGATGTATGTATATACTGCCAAATACTTACCACAATAAAGTTAGTTAACACATCCTTCATCTCAGAAAATTATCATTCTGTTGTTATGAAAAGAACATTACAGCTTTACTTTCATAGCAATTTTCAAATTATATAGTATTGTTAACTGTAGTCACCATGCCGTACCTTAAATGACTGAAACTGATTCATCTTATAACTAAGAGTTTGTACTTTGACTGATGAATTCCCAGTCCACTCACTCCTCAGCCCCTCGCAACCACCATTCTACTCTGTTTCTATGAATTAAAAGATTTTAGAATCCACATTCACCTGGGATCACACAGTATTTTTCACTTTCAGCTTGACATATTTCACTTAATATAATGCCTCCATGTTGTTGCAAATAACTGGATTTCCTCTTTTTTTTGTATGTGGCTGAATACTACTCTATTGTTTATATAAACCTCATTTCTTTATCATTTATTTGTTGATGGACACTTAGGTTTTCATGTCTTCATTATTCTGAATAATGCTGCAGTAAATATGGGAATACAGATACCTCTTCAAGATAGTGATTTCATTCCCTTTGAAAATGTACCTACATTTTCAAAAAGTGAGATTACTGGAATTTACTATTATATCATTTTTTATAAAATCTTTAGAATTTTCTGTGTATAAGCCAACAAGGACCTACTCCATACCACAGGGAACTCTACTCAATGTTAGGTGGCAGCCTGGAGGGGAGGTGAATTTGGGGGAGACTGAATTCATGAACATGTATTGCTGAGTTCCTTTTCTGTCCACCTGTAACTATCACAACATTGTTAACTAGCTATATGCCAATATTAAATAGTTTTAAAAATCATTTCTTCAGAAAACAGAAAATGTTCCTTATTTCCTAATTTGAAAATATTTTTGTTATTTTTTATTTCTTGCCCAGTTGCCCTAATTAGGACTTTTAGTACTATGTTGAATAAAAGTGACAAGAGTGGGGACTCTTGTTTGTTTCTTACTCTCAGAAAGCCTTCAATCTATCATAGCAGAGTATGATGTTATGGGTTTATCACATATGACTTTTATTATGTTGAGTTATGTAACTTCTATACTCAATTTGTTGAAAGTATGTATCATAAAATTGTGCTGAATTTTGTCCATTGTTTTTTCTTTATCTATTGGCATGATCATATTATTTTTATCTTTTTTTTCTGTTTATGTGGTATATCAAATTTATTAACTAGTGCATATTAAACCATTCTTGTATTTCAGGGATACATTCCATTTGATCATGACGAATAATATTTTTAATGAACTATTAAATTTGGTTTGCTAGTATTTTATTGAGAATTTTTGCATCACATTTATTAGGAAAAATGGCCTATAGTTTGCTTATCTTGTAGTGTTCTTGTCTGCCTTAGATGGCTTCAGTTCAGTTCAGTTCAGTCGCTCCATCGTGTCCGACTTTTTGCGACCCCATGAATCACAGCACGCCAGGCCTCCTGTCCATCACCAACTCCCGGAGTTCACTCAAACTCAACTCCATCGAGTCGGTGATGCCATCCAGTCATCTCATCCTCCTGCCCTCAATCCCTCCCAGCATCAGGGTCTTTTCCAATGAGTCAACTCTTCGCATGAAGTGGCCAATGTATTGGAGTTTCACCTTCAGCATAAGTCCTTCCAAAGAATACCCAGGACTGATCTCCTTTAGGATGGATTGGTTGGATCTCCTTGCAGTCCAAGGGACTCTCAAGAGTATTCTCCAACACCACAGTTTAAAAGCATCAATTCTTCAGCACTCAGCTTTCTTCACAGTCCAACTCTCACATCCATACCTGACCACTGGAAAAACCATAGCATTAACTAGACAGACCTTTGTTGGCAAAATATCTCTGCTCTTTAATATGCTATCTAGGTTGGTCATAACTTTCCTTCCAAGGAGTAAGTGTCTTTTAATTTCATGGCTGCAGTCACCATCTGCAGTGATTTTGGAGCCCCCAAAAATAAAGTCTGACACTGTTTCCACTGTTTCTGCATCTATTTGCCATGAGTGGAGAGTGAAAAAGTTGGCTTAAAGCTTAACATTCAGAAAACGAAGATCATGGCATCCAGTCCCATCACTTCATGGGAAATAGATGGGGAAACAGTGGAAACAGTGTCAGACTTTATTTTTCTGGGCTCCAAAATCACTACAGATGGTGACTGAAGCCATGAAATTAAAAGACACTTACTCCTTGGAAGGAAAGTTATGACCAACCTAGATAACATATTCAAAAGCAGAGACATTACTTTGTCAACAAAGGTCCGTCTAGTCAAGGCTATGGTTTTTCCTGTGGTCAGGTATGGATGTGAGAGTTGGACTGTGAAGAAGGCTGAGAGCCGAAGAATTGATGCTTTTGAACTGTGGTGTTGGAGAAGACTCTTGAGAGTCCCTTGGACTGCAAGGAGATCCAACCAGTCCATTCTGAAGGAGATCAGTCCTGGGATTTCTTTGGAAGGAATGATGCTAAAACTGAAACTCCAGTACTTTGGCCACCTCATGGAAGAATTGACTCATTGGAAAAGACTCTGAAGCTGGGAGGGATTGAGGGTAGGAGGAGAAAGGGACGACAGAGGATGAGATGGCTGGATGGCATCACTGACTCAATGGACGTGAGTCTCAGTGAACTCCAGGAGTTGGTGATGGACAGGGAGGCCTGGCGTGCTGTGATTCATGGGGTCACAAAGAGTCAGACAGGACTGAGAGACTGATCTGACCTGATCTGATGGGGCAGATGCCATGATCTCAGTTTTCTGAATGTTAAGCTTTTAGTCATCTTTTTTCACTCTCCTCTTTCACTTTCATCAAGAGGCTCTTCAATTCCTCTTCTCTTTCTGCTATTAGGGTGGCATCATGTGCATATCTGAGGTTATTGATATCTCTCCCAGCAATCTTGATTCCAGCTTGTGCTTCATCCAGCCCAGTGTTTCTCATGATGTACTCTGCATAGAAGTTAAAAAGCAGGGTGACAATATACAGCCTTGAAGTATTCCTTTTCCTATTTGGAACCAGTCTGTTGTTCCATGTCCAGTTCTAATTGTTGCTTCCTGACCTGCATACAGGTTTCTCAAGAGGCAGGTCAGGTGGTCTGGTATTCCCATCTCTTTGAGAATTTTCCACAGTTTATTCTGATCCACTCAGTCAAAGGCGTTGGCATAGTCAATAAAGCAGAAATAGATGTTTTTCTGGAACTCTCTTGCTTTTTCAAAAATCCAGCGAATGTTGGCGTTTTAATCTCTGGTTCCTCTGCCTTTTCTAAAACCAGCTTCGACATCTGGAAGTTCACGGTTCACGTACTGTTGAAGCCTGGCTTGGAGAATTTTGAGCATTACTTTACTAGCTTGTGAGATGATTGCAATAGTGCAGTAGTTTGAGCATTCTTTGGTGTTGTCTTTCTTTGGGATTGGAATGAAAACTGACGTTTTCCAGTCCTGTGGCCACTGCTGAGTTTTCCAAATTTGCTGGCATATTGAGTACAGCACTTTCACAGTATCATCTTCCAGGATTTGAAATGGCTCAACTGGAATTCCACTGATCTCCACTAGCTTTGTTTGTAGTGATGCTTTCTAAGGCCCACTTGAACCTGGACTGGCGATTCATTTCTTATATGATATTATTTAAAATAAATAAATTTAAAAAAAAAAAAAGACCCACTTGACTTCTCACTCGAGGATGTCTGGCTCTAGGTGAGTGATCACACCATTTTGATTATCTGGGTCATGTAGCTCTTTTTTGTACAGTTCTTCTGTGTATTCTTGCCACTTCTTCTTAATATCTTCTGCTTCTGTTAGGTCCATACTATTTCTGTCCTTTATCGAGCCCATATTTGCATGAAATGTTCCCTTGGTATCTCTAAATTTCTTGAAGAGATCTCTAGTCTTTTCCATTCTGTTGTTTTCCTCTATTTCTTTGCACTGACCACTGAGGAAGGCTTTCTTATCTCTTCTTGCTATTCTTTGGAACTCTGCATTCAGATGCTTATAACTTTCCTTTCCTTCTTTGCTTTTTGCTTCTCTTCTTTTCACAGCTATTTGTAAGGCCTACTCAGACAGCCATTTTGGTTTTTTGAATTTCTTTTCCATGGGGATGGTCTTGATCCCTGTCTCCTGTACAATGTCACGAACCTCCATCCATAGTTCATCAGGCTTAGGTATCATTATTATGCTATCCCCATAAACTAGCTTGAAAGTGTTCCCTCATTTTCAAATTACTAGCATAAATTCTTATTACTATTTGATAGAATTCACCAGTGAAACCATCTGGTCCTGACATTTTCTTTGTTGGGACAGTTTTGGTTGCTGACTCAGTCTCATTGATTGTTATCGGTCTGCTCAGGTTTCTTCATGATCTAGTTGTGGTAGGTTGCATGTTAGTAAGAATGTATCCATTTCTTCTAGGTTGCCCCATTTATTGGCATGTAATTATTTATAGTAGTCTCTTTTTGTTGTTGTTGTTTAGTCCTTAACTCATGTCAGGCTTTTTGTGACCTCATGGACTGTAGCATGCCAGGCTCTTCTGATCTGGACTATCTCCCAGAGTTTGATCAAATTCATGTCCATTCAATTGGTGATACTACCTACCCATCTAATTATCTGCTGCCCCCTCTTCTTTTGCCTTCAATATATCCCAGAATTAGAGTTTTTTCCAATGGGTCATCTCTTCACATCAGGTGACAAAAGTATAGGAGCTTCAGCATCAGTCTTTCCAATGGATATTTAGGATGATTTCCTTAGGATTAACTGGTTTGATCTCCTTGAAGTCTAAGGGACTCTCAAGAGTCTTTCCAGTACCACAAATTGAAAGATTCAGTCTTAAGCACTCATCCTTCTTTATGGTCCAGCTCTCACATCTGTACATGACTACTGGAAAGCCATAGCTTTGACTATATGGACCTTTGTCAGTAAAGTGATATCTCTGCTTTTTTAATATGCTGTCTAGGCTTGTCCTAATTTTTTTTCCGAGGAGCAAGTGTCTTTTAATTTCATGGCTACAGTCACCATCCTCTGGAGTTCAATAAAAGAAAATCTATCACTGCTTCCAATTTTTTCCCCTTCTCTTTGCCATGATGTGATAGGACTGGATGCCATGATCTTAGTGTTTGAATGTTGAGTTTCAAGCCACCTTTTTTGCTCTTCTCATTCACCTTCATGAAGAGGCTCTTTAGTTCCTCTTCACTTTCTGCAATTAATGGCAGAAAGTCTCTTTTGATCCTATGTATTTATGAGGTACCAGTTGCAATATCTTTCATTTTTACTTTTACTAGAGTACTCTTTTTCATGCTAAGTTTAGTTAAATATCCATTTTTGTTTATATTTTTAAAAAAGAGATCTTACTTTCATTGATCTTTTCTAGTGTTTTTAATTCTGTTTCATTTATTTTCTGCTCTTACCATTGCTATCTTCTTCCTTCTGTTAAATTTGGGCTAAGTGTAACCATATTTTTTAAATTAAGTTATTAAAGATAGCTTATTCAAGACTTTTTTTCTAATTTAAGTATTAATTTATTGACTATGCTAAAGCCTTTTACTGTGTGGATCACAATAAACTGTGGACAATTCTGAAAGAGATGGGACTACCAGACCACCTGGCCTCTTGTGAAACTTGTATCAGGTCAGGAAGCAACAGTTAGAACTGGACATGGAACAACAGACTGGTTCTTAATAGGAAAAGGATATTAAGGTATATTAAAAAGATATTAAGGTATATTAAAAGGATATTAACGTATATTAAAAGGATATTAACGTATATTAAGACTGGTTCTTAATATACGTTAAGGCTGTATATTGTCACCCTACTTATTTAACTTATATGCAGAATACATCATGAGAAATGCTCAGCTGGAGGAAGCACAAAATGGAAGCTAGATTACCAAGAGAAACATCAATAACCTCAGATATGCAGATGACACGACCTTTATGTCAGAAAGTAAAGAGGAACTAAAGAGCCTCAAGATGAAAGTGAAAGAGGAGAGTGAAAAACTTGGATTAAAGCTCAACATTCAGAAAATGAAGATCATGGCATCTGGTCCTATCACTTCATGGGAAATAGATGGGGAAACAGTGGCTGACTTTATTGTTTTGGGCTCCAAAATCACTGCAGATGGTGATTGCAGCCATGAAATTAAAAGACGCTTACTCCTTGGAAGGAAAGTTATGACCAACCTAGACAGCATATTAAAAATCAGAGACATTACTTTGTCAACAAAGATCCATCTAGTGAAGGCTATGGTTTTTCTAGTGGTCATGAATGGATGTGAGAGTTGGACTATAAAGAAAACTGAGCACTGAAGAATTGATGCTTTTGAACTGTGGTGTTGGAGAAGACTCTTGAGAGTCCCTTGGATGGCAAGGAGATCCAACCAGTCCATCCTAAAAGAGATCCAGTCCTGGGTGTTCGTTGGAAGGACTGATGTTGAAGCTGAAACTCTAATACTTTGGCCACATGATGCGAAGAGCTGACTCATTTGAAAAGACCCTGATGCTTGGAAAGATTGAGGGCAGGAAGAGAAGGGGATGACAGAGGATGAGATGGTTGGATGGCATCAGAGACTCAATGGACATGAGTTTGGGTAAACTCTGGGAGTTGGTGATAGACAGGGAGGCCTGGCATGCTGCGGTTCATGGGGTGGCAAAGATTTGGACATGACTGAGAGACTAAACTGAACTGAACTGAAGTATTAATAGCTATAAACTCTCTTAGGACCACTTCTTCCTGTTATGAATTTCTAGTTTTGTACCATTTTGGTCAGAAAAAATATTTGGGATGATATTAGAGTTTTCTTAAAATTGCTCACTGTGACTTGTTTTGCTTCCTAACATATGATCTCTCTTGGAGAATGTCCAGTGTTCTAATGTGCCCTTGAGAAGAATGTGTATTTGCTGCTATTGGATGGAATGCTCTGTATATGTTGGGTGGATATTTTGGTCGAAATCATGGATCAAATAAAAAGTTTCATTGTTGATTTTCTGTCTGAATATCTATTAATTGTTGAAAATGTTATTGAAGTGTTTTATTATTGTACTGTTGTCTATTACTCCTTTAATATCTGTTAATGTTTATCTAATTAACTTAGATGCTGGGTGTATATGTATTTTAATTGTTATATTCTCTTGATGAATTGACTCCTTTCTCATGTTTTTCTCTTGTTACAGTTTTTAGCTTAGTTCTATTTTAACTAATAAAATATAGCTACTTTTCTCTTTTGGTTTCCACTTACTGAAATATCTTTTTTCATTCCTTCACCTTGAGACTGTGTGTTCTTGTAGCTGAAGTGAGCCTCTGATAGGCAGAGTACATTTACACCTTGTTATTTATTCCTTAATGAATTCAGAATTTTATGCCTTTAGAGAAAGCAATGGAATTCCAGAAAAATATCTACTTCTGCTACATTAACTACCCTAAAGCCTTTGACTGTGTGGATCACAGCAAACTGTGGAAAACTTTTAAAGAGATGGAAATACCAGACCATCTTACCTGTCTCATGAGAATCCAGTATGAAGGTAAGAAGCAACAGTTGGAATTGGACATCAAACAAGGGACTGGTGCAGAATTGGGAAAGGAGTATGTCAAGGCTGTATATTGTCACTCTCGTTATTTAACTTTTAGGCAGAGTGCATCATGGAAAATGCTGAGTTGGATGAATCATATGTTGGAATGAAGAATGCCCTGAGAAACAATAATAACTTCAGATATGTAAATGATACCACCCTAATGGTGTAAAGTTAGGAAGAACTAAAGAGCCTATTGATGAAAGTGAAATAAGAGAGTGAAAAAGCTTTCTTAAAACTCAAAATTCAACAAGCTAAGATCATGGCATCTAGTCCAATCAGTTCAAGGCAAATAGATGGGGACAAAGGGAAAATAATGGCAGATTTATCTTCTTGGGAACCAAATTCACTGTGGACAATGACTGCAGCAATGAAATTAAAAGACAATTGCTTCTTGGAAGAAAAGCTATACAAACCTGTCAGTTCAGTTCAGTCTCTCAATTGTGTCTGACTCTTTAGTAACCCATGGAGTGCAGCACATCAAGCTTTCCTGTCCATCACCAACTCCTGGAGCAAACGCAAACTCATATCAGTTGAGTCAATGAAGCCATCCAACCATCTCATCCTATGTTGTTCCCTTCTCCTCCTGCCTTCAATCTTTCCCAGAACCAGGGTCTTTTCCAATGAGTCAGTACTTTGCATCAGGTGGCCAAAGTATTGGAGTTTCAGCTTCAGCATCAGTCCTTCCAATCAGTCCAATTCAGGACTGATTTCTTTTAGGATGGACTGGTTGGATCTCCTTGCAGTCCAAGGGCTTCTCAAGAGTCTTCTCCAACACCACAGTTGAAAAGCATCAATTCTTCTGTGCTCAGCTTTCTATATAGTCCAACTCTCATATCCACACATGACTACTGGAAAAACCATAGATTTGACGAGACAGAACTTTGATGGTAAAGTAATGTCTCTGCTTTTTAATATGCTGGCTATGTTGGTCATAGCTTTTCTTCCAATGAGCAAGCATCTTTTAATATCATGGCTGCAGTCAGCCTCTGAAGTGATTTTGGAGTCCAAGAAAATAAAGTTTGTCACTGTTTCCTTATCTATTTCCCATGAAGTGATAGGACCAGATGCCATGATTTTAGTTTTCTGAATGTTGAGTTTTAAGCCAGCTTTTCCCACACTTCTCTTTAAGTTTCATCGAGGCTCTTTAGTTCTTCATTTTCTGCCATAAGGGTGGTGTCATCTGCATATCTGAGTTTATTTATATTTCTCCCAGCAATGTTGATTCCAGTATGTGTTTCATCCAGCCCAGCATTTCACATGATGTACTCTGCTTATAAGTTAAATAAGCAGGGTGACGATATACAGTCTTGACATCCTCCTTTCCCAATTAAGAAGTAGTCTATTGCTCCACGTCCAGTTCTGACTATTGCTTCTGGATGTGCATTCAGATTTCTCAGAAGGCATGTCAGGTGGTCTGGTATTCCCATCTCTTTCAGAATTTTCCACAGTTTATTGTGACCCACACAGTCAAAGGCTTTGGTGTAGTCAATAAAGCAGAAGTAGATATTTTCTCAAACTCTCTTGCTTTCTCAACAATCCAACATTTGGCAATTTGATCTCTGGTTCCTCTGCCTTTTCTAAATCAAGCTTGGACATCTGGAAGTTCATGGTTCATGTACTGGTGAAGCCTGGCTTGGAGAATTTGAACATTACTTTGCTAGCATATGAGATGAGTGCAATTGTTTGGTAGTTTGAACATTTTTTGCCATTGCCTTTGTTAGGGATTGGAATGAAAACTGACCTTTTCCAGTCCTGTGGCCACTGCTGCGTTTTCCAAATTTGCTGGCACATTGAGTGCAGCACTTTCACAGCATCATCTTTTAGGATTTGAAGTAGCTCAACTGGGATGTCATCATTTCCACTAGCTTTTTTTGTAGTGACGCTTCCTAAGGCCCACTTGACTTCACATTCCAGGATGTCTAGCTCTAGGCAAGTGATCACACCACCGTGGTTATCTGGGTCAAGAAGATCTTTTTTGTATATTTCTTCTGTGTATTCTTGGCACCTCTTCTAAACATCTTTTGCTTCTGTTAGGTCCATACAATTTCTGTCCTTTATTGTGTTCATCTTTGCATTAAATATTCCCTTGGTATCTCTACTTTTCTTGAAGAGATCTCTAGTCTTTTCCATTCTATTGTTTTCCTCTTTCTTTGCATTGATCACTGAGGAAGTCTTTCTTATCTCTCCTTGCTATTCTTTCGAATTCTGCATTCAAATCAGTATATCTTTCTTTTTCTCCTTTGCCTTTTTCTTTTCTTCTTTTTTTTTTTCAGGTATTTTTAAGTCCTCCTCAGACAACCATTTGGCCTTTTTGCAGATTTTTCTTTCCCCTTGGAGATGGTCTTGATCCTTGCCTCCCATAAGATATCATGAACCTCCGTCCATAGTTCTTCAGGCTCTCTATCATATCTAATCCCTTGAATCTGTTTGTAACTTCCACTATATACTCATAAGGGATTTGATTTAGGTCATACCTGAATGGTCTAGTGGTTTTCCCTACTTTCTTCAACTTAAGTCTGAATTTGGCAGTAAGGCATTCATGATCTGAGGCACAGTCAGCTCCCAGTCTTGTTTTTGTTGACTGTATAGAGCTTCTCCATCTTTGGCTGCAAGGATATAATCTTCTGATTTCAGTATTAACCATATGGTGATGTCCATGTGTAGAGTCTTCTCTTATTTTGTTGGAGGAAGGTATTTTCTATGCCCAGTGCATTGTCTTGGCACAATTCTGTTAGTCTTTCACCTGCTTCATTTTGTACTCCAAGGCCAAATTTGCCTATTACTCCAGGTGGACACGAGTTTGAGTAAACTCCAGTAGTTGATAATGGACAGGGATGTCTGGCATACTGTAGTCCTTGGACTAGCAAAGAGTCAGACATGACTGACCAAGTGAACTGGACTGAACTGAACTGAACCATGTGTCTCTTGACTTCCTCCTTTTGCGTTCCAGTCCTCTATAATGAAAAGGACATCTTTTGTTGGTGTTAGTTCTAGAAGGTCTTGTAGATCGTCATAGAACAATTCAACTTCAGCTTCTTCAGCATTACTGGTCAGGTCATAGACTTGCATTACTCTGATATTGAATGATTTGCCTTGGAAACAAACAGAGATCAGTCTGTTGCTTTTGAGATTGCATCCAAGTACTGTATTTTGGACTCTTTTGTTGGCTATGATAGCTACATTTCTTCTAAGTGATTTTTGCCCACAGTAATAGATATAATGGTCATCTGAGTTAAATTCACCCATTCCAGTCAATTTTAGTTCACTGATTCCTAAAATGTTGACATTCACTTTTGCTATCTCCTGTTTGACCCCTTCCAATTTGTCTTGATTCATGGACCTAACATTTCAGGTTCCTATGCAATATTGCTCTTTACAGCATCAGATCTTGCTTCCATCACCAGTTGCATCCACAACTGGGTGTTGTTTTTTCTTTGGCTCTAGCTCTTCATTCTTTCTGGAATTATTTCTCCACTGATTTCCAGTAGCATCTTGGACATCTGAACTGGGAAATTCATCTTCCAGTGTCCTATCTTTTTGCCTTTTCATACTGTTCATCAGGTTCTCAAGGCAAGAATACTGAAGTGGTTTGCAATTCCTTTCCCCAATGGACCACGTTTTGTCAGAACTCTCCACCATGACCATCTATACAGATATTAACAAGCAGAAACCATCATTGTGCTGACCAAGGTCCATTTAGTGAAAGCTATGGTTTTTCCAGTAGTCATGTATAGGTATGAGAGTTGGCCATAAAGCAGGCTGAGCTCCAAAGAATTTATGCTTTCCAACTATTGGGCTAGAGAAGATTTTTGAGACCCTCTTGGATAGCAAGTAGATCAAACAAGTCAATCATAAAAGAAATCAATCCTGAATATTCATTGGAAGGACTGATGCTGAAGCACCAATACTTTGACCACCTGATGTAGAGAGCTGACTCATTGGAAAAGACCCTGATGGTGGGAAAGATTGAGGGCAGGAGAAGAAGGGGATGACAGAGGATGAGATGGTTGGATCCCATCACCCATTCATTGGACATGAGTTTGAGCAAACTCCAGGAGATAGAAGCCTGGTGTTCTGCAGTCCATGGGGTCACAAAGAGACAGATATGACTTAGTGACTGTACAACAATAACTACTTTCTCCTTTTCTTCCTTACTGTCTTCCTTTGTGAATTTATTGATTTTCTTTGATTCTCTTTTCCGTAGCTTTTGTGCATTTACTAGAGGCTTTTGTTTTTGGTTACTCTCAGGCTTACTAAAAACCTGTTATGGATATCCCAGTTTATTTTAGGCTGATAAATTAACAGATCACATACAAAAAAATATAACTTTTTACTCACTCTGAATTTTATCTTATTGATGTCAAAATTATATCTTTTCATACTGTATATCCATTAAATATTTTTATAGCTATAGCTCTTTTTAATACTTTTTGTCCTTTAACTTTTATGCCACAGTTCATTGGTTAACTCAACACCTTATTTCAGTTATGTTATTCTGAATCTGACTATATACTTACTGTTACCAATGTGTTTTATATTTTCATACATTTGTATGTTACAAATTAGTGTATTTTCATTTAACTTCAAAGAATTCCTTTCTTGTAAAGCATGTCTAGTGATGATGAACTCTGTGTTTGGAAAAGTCTTTATAGCACTTTCATTTCTGAATGACAGCTTTTCAGGGTAAATATTTCTAGGTTAGCATTTAAAAAATCTTTTTACAATGCTTTGAATGAACCAACCTCCACCCCTGGCCTATAGTGTTTGAGAAATCTACTAATAGCTTCGTGGGGTTCGTGAAGGTGTATAGCTGGAGGGCCAAGCTACTCATATGCCTAGTGGCACAGGTCAATGACTGAAAATAGGGTCAAATTCAGACCCACAGTAGCTGTGGAGGGCTTGCTTGTCTGCATGCCCTCCATGGCTGCAGGATGTCACCACAGGTGTATATGGCAATAAAAGCTGGTGACAAAATTCAGACTAGCAGCTTGTAAATGCACAACTGGAGGTCTAGTGCCAGGTGTGTGCATGCCAGTGGGGCCAGCCCCTGGGGTCTAGGCTGGTATTTTGCACTCAAGCAGTCCCAGAGGCTTGATTTGCTGAGCTGGCTACCAGTTTAGATCTCTGGCTCAGACAGGAGTTGGGGAAGAACCTGGGGAGGACCTAGTAGAGTCTGTAATGTGAATACCAGTGAGGTTTAAACTGGTGAAATTTGCAGGGGCTTTTCTGTGGCTGGGTTGGCTGTTGGTTTTTTCTGTATAGCAGGTCACTGGGAACTGTGATCACTCCCACTGAATGGCTGATACTGGTAAACCCCTGCTCTTCTTGTTTGCAGCCACCCCTATTCATCTCAGCTTTGCTGGGCTCTGAGTAAGGTGTAACCCAAGCAGACCCTTCCAGCTGTGCCCTGCAAGGCAAGGAAAGCTAGTGGCTCACCCTGCACTCCCTTTCCTAGTGAGGGAATCTCTTTTGAGCTGGGTATTCCTTCCTGGTGCTGAGCAATGACAGCCAGGGGGATGGGATGATACAGGAAAAAGGAAGCTGTTTCTGCTTCCCCTTTGTGTGGTTATTCTCAGGCTTTTTATTCTACTGTGTTGGTGAAGTTTCTTAAATGGAGTTCTGAGATCTCCCAGAGCTGTGTTTGTTGACATTTATCAGTGTTTTGATATTTGTGGGGCAACAGAGCCTAGAGTCTTCTAATTCACCTTCTTGGTGATGTCATGCTCCTCAGTTATGTTTTTTCTTCATAGAATATTTGTTCATTTGTGTGCCAGTGTTTCAAACTTAGTAGCTTTATAATATGATTTAATACTTAGTAAAATATGTGACCTTGATCATTATTTAGCTTTTTGCATTTTCTAATTATTCTTATGTGTTAGTCTTCAAAATATATTTTAGAGTCATTATTATTATTTATGTTATTTTGACATTATCAAATAATAAAAAAAGTACATAATTCCTCTTTGGATATTAGTTCAATTAAGTTCAGTTCAGTCGCTCAGTCATGTCTGACTCTTTGCGACCCCATGAATCGCAGCACGCCAGGCCTCCCTGTCCATCACCATCTCCTGGAGTTCATTCTAACTCGCGTCCGTACTCTTCAATTACCAAAACGTATCCTATTTGTATGAATTGAAGGCTTATCCTAAATGTACACAGTGACTTTAGAAATTAACTAATAATATATATTAATTCATTCAACAGTTATTAATTAAGTCACTACTATGTGTCATCCCCTGTTCTAAGCATTTGGATACAAAATAAGCCAAACTCCCTGCTTTTGTGGAACCTATGTTCTGGCAAAGAAAGAGAAAAAACAGATGAACATATTCTATATATGTTAGTCAGCTATTGCCATAATAGCAAGTTGCTATGAATTTTGTGGCTTAGAAAAATAAACATTTATCTTTCTTGCACCTTGGTCTGTGGGTGGACTCAGATGGTTGTGCTTCAGATTGTGCATAGCCTGGGCTTGGCTCAAGGCTGCAGAATGGTTTTTCTTTTATGGGGTTCCTCATTCTTTCTCAACCAACAACTACTCAGATCTGTTCTTCTCACAGCAGATGCCCCAGGAATAAACAAACCAAACCTCACAGACTTGTACAAACCTCTGCTTACATCACATCCAATCACATGCTACTGGCCAGATCAAAACATGTGGCCAGGGAGTTACATTTTATCTTAAAATGAAAGGGGGAGGGAAGTGAATACTTTCTTGACAAGATTGTAATCCACTGCAGTGTGATAGAAGGTGATGAATTCTATGGGGAAAAAAAAGTGGAACAGGGGAAAGGTTATTGAGAATGTGGGAGGATTGAGGTACAATAGTGTAAATATTAAATAGCATAGCCTAAGTGGTCCTCTCTGAGCTGACGTTTAAGCACAGACCTGAAGAAGCCAAGGGAGTTCTCCATGTGGATACCTGAAAGAAGAGCAGCCTAGACAGAAGGAACAGGCCATTGGAGAGTCCTAAAGTGTGAGGATGTCTACTGTCTCAAGGAACAACCAGCAGATGGTGTGGTCAGAGTGGAGACAAGGAGAGTGGAGTGAGGTAGGAAAGGGCTCTGAGAGGTAACTGGGGGCGAGATCCTTGAGGCTGCGTAGGCTGTTATATGGGCTTTGGTTTCTATTGAGTGAATTGAACATGACAGAGGATCCAGTAAAGAAAAATTTTAGGACATTAACACATTGCCTAAGACAGCATAAAACTATTCCCTAGAGAGCTATCTAAACTGGGCTACAGTGATAGCTGTAGCTTCTCTTTGAATGTTAGAAAATACAGGTATTCAAAATGTTAGTTCATGAAGTTAATTAATAGAATATCATTCTGACATATAATTCTTTAAATGTCAAATGACTAATCATTATATCTTTCTGGGTCAGTTAATTCAAATATAGGTAGAGGTAAAGCTATTTATAGAAATATGATAGTCAAAAAATGTTTGCCTCATCCCAGATTGAGAGGGCAAAGAGAATGCCATTCCACCTCTTATTCCACTAGTAGCTAAATCAGTCTCTTCAAGAGTTTAGAGGTTTTTGGATAGTAACCCATTTATTGTACCTTTTCATTTAAATACAGGACTTGTTAACTTGTCTCATTTTTGTGTATTTCCTAGTTCTGAAAACATTGTTGAGGGTTTCTAACAATCTTATGCCCTGTTTTGGAGACTGGAAAACTGAAGTGTATATGAGATTTGCTCTCAGGGATCCTTGAGTCTGTTAAGATGGAAGAGGTACAGACATTGTTAAATTTGTATTTAAAAAATAATAAAAAAATAAAAATAAAAATCTGGCAGAGTTATGTTTCATGAGAAATTTTAGAGATTCACAGGAGAAAGGGTTAACACTCTAAACACTCTAACAAGCAGCAAAAAGGGTCAGAATGTAAATGTCTATGAGAAAAGACAGGTAAGATAAAGTAGTCTAGGTGGAAAATAAGAGCATACACTGTATATAAAACACAGGCACTTTCTTTTATTTTTTTCTTTGAATAGCTAGATATTACCTTTATTTTTTTATAAAAATAGGTAAATATGCAACAATCTTTTTTCTTTCCTAAGGAAAATGTAGGCTGTTTTTATTAATAATGGTCAATCTATCTTTTTGTATTGCTAAAGCACATTTGCCAAGGTTTTACCACCTAGTGAGAAACTTGAGGAATTTGTGATTTTTAGTTTCAATAACAGTTTAAATCAAGGTTGGCAAAGAATTTGGGGCCCATAATCATCATTATTATTACTTAAAAAAAATCCTTAACCATTACAATGTATTTAAAATAAATGATTTTCTATAATTCTGTGGATAAATTATAGAAAAATATATAAAACATACTATTATATAATGCTATTTATAATAAAAGTATTATATATATATATATGCTTTTATATGTTACATATATGACTATTCTTTCTTATCTTATGTGGATTTATATATAAGTATTATAGATGTGGGTTTCCCAGGTGATGCAGTGATAAAGAATCCACCTGCCAAGCAGGAGACACAAGAAAGTCAGGTTTGATCCCTGGGTCAGGAAAATCCCCCGGAGTAGGAAATGGCAACCTGCTCCAGTATTCTTGCCTGGAAAATTCCATAGACAGAGGAACCTACTAGGCTCACAAAGGGTAGGACATGAGTGAGTGTGCACATGCACACACACACACATTATAGCTGTATTTTATTTACATAATACATATGCATATTAATGTTTATAATGACTATGACTCTTCCATATATTTCACTTTTTATACCTTTCCACTGAAATTTTCTTTTTACTAGATTGACTCTAATATCAAAAAAAAAAAAAAAAAAGGAAAGGCACTTGAGAGGAGATTAGCAGTTAAATATAGTCCCTCATTTAATGATTTGGGCTTCCTAATTGATTTTGGGGTCCAGTTCCTCACTGCCATGGCCACAGCCCTCATGTGAGATTTCCCACGAAGTGAGATACATAGCAAGGGGGCAATGTCATTTTGTTGTTGTCATTTTTCTGTCTCCAAGTTGTGTCTGACTCTTTGCAACCCCATGGACTGTAGCACTCCAGGCCTCCCTGCCCCTTACCATCTCCCAAAGTTTTCCCAAGTTCATGTCCATTGAATCGGTGAGAGCATCCAGACATTTCATTCTCTGTCACCCTTTTCTCCTTCACCCTTCAGTATTTCCCAATATCAGAATCTTTTCCAAAAAGTCAGTTGTTCGAAATAGGTGGTCAAATTTAAGTTCAAGGGACTCTCAAGAGTCTTCTTCAACACCATAGTTCAAAAGCATCAATTTTTGGGGACTCAGGCTTCTTTATGGTCCAACTCTTACACCCATACATGACTACTGGAAAGACCATAGCCTTGACTATATGGACCTTTGTTGACAAAGTGACATCTTTGCTTTTTAATACACTGTCTAGGTTTGTCATAGCTTTCCTTCCAAGATGCAATCATCTTCTAATTTCATGGTTACAGTCACCATCTGCAGTGATTTTAGAGCTCCACAGGAGGAAATCTGTCACTACTTTCACCTTTTCCCCTTCTGTTTGCCATCCCTTTTCCAGGAGATCTTCCCAACCCAGGGATCAAACCTGCGTCTCCTGCTTTGCAGGTTGACTCTTTACTGTCTGAGTCACCAGAGAAGCCCTAAGTTCATTTTAAGTACTTACTTATCTGACATGATTTTAAATGATATTGACCCATGAACAAAAAGTTGTTCAGTTTTCAATTCTCTTTCAATCCTTCTTATTATATAAAGAAAAGACTCAGAGAAGAGCTAACATATACCTAAAACTGTCCTTTTCAACCAAGTGTGGGTAGTCTTAGGCTGAAAGCCTTAGATGGCAAAGATACCTACCTAGCTAGGATTCAAGAATGTGATTGTGTTTCCTTGAATTTAGTTTCTATTTCTGTCAAGTAATACTATTGTGCCATTTGTAATGGTAGTAATTTGAAGTTTCCTTTTAAAATGAGTCACTGAAGAGAAAAAAAAAAAAGTTAAGTAAATGCCAGTATTTATTATGTGTACAACATCTATAAAAATGAGAGCTGATTATTCAAGTTTAGGGAGCTTAACCCTACTTCACACCTTATTTTCCCTCATAGATTTCTGTAATAGCTTCTTAAGTGTTCTTTCTACCTTTTTTTTTTTTTTTTTTGCCTCTATACAGTATTACATTTTCATCATCTTAAACACGAGTGTAATAAATACGTCTTGTTGTTTTAATGGTTCCCTCATTGCCTGTGGAAATATCTAAACTTTTTGGCATAGTATATATACAAGGGTGTTCAATATCTGAGCCTTAGGTCTCGTCATCACTTTTTCCTGTGTACTCTGTGTCTGCCATACCAAATCACCTGAAGTCCTTAATCATGACATCACAGGCACATTCGTCCTGCTTGAAAGATATGCATTCTTCTATTCCCTTGAATTATAAACTTCTCTAACTTTATACACATTTTCTAGTTTTTGATAGTGACAATGATACAGAGAAACATAATTAAAAAATTTAAAAACAAAGGGCAAAGAATATTTGTCTTATGCTCATGAGGCCACAGGGAAGATGGAGGTAGTTGTGGTTTAGAGAAGGCTAGCCACAGGGTCCAATCGTGCTAACTGATAATGTGTACCAGGTCCTGCCATATCTTCTGATATTCAAGAGAAACTGCAACTCAGATATTGAATGTAAAACACATCAATTTGTAAATGTTGCATCAGACATAGAGTACTATATATAAGACAGATTGCCAAGTCCTACTGTATCATACAGGAGACTATATTCAATATCTTATAATAACCTATAAAAGAAAATAATCTGAAAAAAAATATATATGTATAAAACTAAGTCAACTGGCTGTATACCAGAAACTGACACGACATTGTAAATCCAACTTTACTTCAACTAAAAAAAGAAAACAGTGGGATCAGGTTATTAAAAATTGAAGAAGAGTGTGTCTGGGCCACAACATATGCATATGTTGGCTGAATTCAGGTAGAGGAAGAAGTGATTTGCAAATGTTCCCTAAGGTAATGTTTTTGTTATGGTTTGAAAGAATAGGAATTTTTTACCTCAGTGACAATCATTTCTAACAGTCTATATTCAGCTTAGGTTCTCACTTAATACAATATATGAGAAGAACCATCAAGATGACATGCACTTATATAATCTATTTCCACCTTAAAACTTTTCTTGGTATTGAAATAAGAGAGAACAATGACATAGATGCCTTTGCAAAGGTGAAAACACATGCTTCTAAATTTGTGTTCTCACACCTTGACCAAAACATCACCCCCTTCTACAACAAATATTATGAATCAGTTAGTGGGTACCGTTGCCTCCCAGAAAGAATTTCTGCGAGTTATTAGATACAAAATTTTACAGCTGCACAAAAGGTGATAAAACACTTTCTAAACCATGGTGTTAGTTTATTCACGATAAACTGAAGCACATTGTGACCGAGAAGCATTAACTCTACTGTAGTTGCACTGTTTCCTTCATAGACTCCTTTCTATAAGCCTTTGGTTAAAATCCTTCAAATAACTGAATAGCCGATCAACAATAAAGCCCAGGGGGTTTCCAATAATGGTTTTTGTTTTTGATTCTTATTATTTTCAAACGTTCTCTGATTGAAAAGATAAATTATTCCCATTAATTAAAGAAATCAAATTTTCTCAGTCTCTAGAAAGAAGCATGGAAATAAATGTAAACATAATTTTGAAATCATTGCCTGAGAATATATAATTGACAGAAGGAAAAATTTTCTTTTATAAAATGTCTTTTCTCTGGAGGCATTCTGTTATGAGTTCTTTTTATTTAAAATGATTTTCTAAAGAATATTTTTATGAGAAATCACGGTAATACTGTTTCAGTGCTTCAGCATCATTTCAATTGCTGTCTGACTGATACAAAATGTAATCATGATTTTACTTAATTTTGCTGAATCTTACTTATTCCATTTCCTAGAAGAAATTTTTTTTTCCTTCTTTCTTCCACCTCTTGTCTGCTGTCTCTGTCCCCTCCTTCTTTTTACTGAAGCACCCTTACCTTAATTTCAGTAAACCCTTGAACTTAATAGATTCTCTCAGCAACCTCCCCCTTTTACTTCTAGCTCTCTTGAGACTGTATTTCATGGCAAAACCCGATTAGCTTATTTTGATGTTTTTATCTTTCTGTGATTAGGAACCAGTCCATGCAGCCAAAACAGACAATTTTCTGAGGGCACTAAGTGGGTTTTCAGATCTCCTGTGAGGAGGGATGAGCTTCAATAAAACATTAGGGCATACCAAAGTTGACTGCCTTGAGTGATGTAACATCTTATGTGGTTCCTGCCTTTTACTGTAAATTTACACTCCCATGAACATCAACTCTGCCTGTCTGCAGTGCCTTAAGTGAAGGTTTGCACGCAAATATGGCCTCCATGAAAGTTACCTCGGGCTAAAGTACTTCCATCATCGACAAAATTAAGCGTCACAGTAAGTCTCTGGTGGTTTAGTTGGCCTCAGATTCAGTTGTGGCTCATGTTTTATTAATGTGGTGAGATTGTCCTTTATTTTCAGCCTCCCACAGCAGGTGAGCTTGTCATATTCACTAAAAGAGAACGAGAGAAGATTGCCAACCACTTGCGCGAATTGTTTCCACTGTTCTTAATTTCTGTTGAGAGGCACGCAATATAAACAAAGTTTTACTTAACTGCTGGAACATTTGTCAAGGATTTGATACACGCAAACCTCCATTTCTATGCTATGCTATAAAAAATAGTAAAGTGGGCTTCCCTGGGTAACCCTGTGCATGCCAAGCGGAATCTCACAGTGAAGACCTTTGGCTACTTTCTCTGGCTTTAGCCTAGTGGAAAGAAATCTACCTACCCAGAAAACTAGATAGGTGTCCCGAAAATAAGTTAAAAATTCACAGTCAGCAGGAGTAGAAAGATTCTGAGCTCTACTCATGTTTAACTTTACCCCAGCTGAGTTTCCTATGGCGAACATTTTTTTTTTTCCTTTTCAGTATAGAAAATGCCAAATGCCTTAAAGTTATACCAGGTGTTAAAAGCTAAGTTCTTGAAATTCTAACATGCTAGAAAAACCTTAAATTTTATTCTATTCTCTGTACCCAATACACCATTTAATACAAAGAATATCTTTCTTTTGAATTATCAGAAATAAGAAATCATGTATATCACAGTAAAAAAGATAGCTCTTACTGTGTTTAATCTCTATTAATATACACTATGCTAAGTCACTTCAGTCATGTCCGACTCTGTGTGACCCCATAGACGGTAGCCTACCAGGCTCCCCCGTTCCTGGGATTCTCCAGGCAAGAACACTGGAGTGGGTTGCCATTTCCTTCTCCAATGCATGAAAGTGAAAAGTGAAAGTGAAGTCGCTCAGTCATGTCCGACTCTTAGCAACCCCATGGACTGTAGCCTACCAGGCTCCTCTGCCCATGGGAATTAATATAAACATTCATCTTTTTTAGAAAACAATTATTTGCTGTAATTAAAGATTGTCTTCTCTCAAATAGAACCTACAGTTTAAAAGATCAGGGGAACAAATCTATACTGCAAATAATGATACATAACATCCTGATAAACGGATTCTGTATATTAATTATGTTTCCTGAATCTTGAGAAATGAGCAAACTTATATCATTGCTTTTTATAGACTGTGTTTTTCAGTTGCTAAATTGTATCCAACACATTGTGACCCCATGAACTGCAGCATGCCAGGCTTCCAGGTTTTTCACTATCTTCCAGAGTTGTTCAACTCATGTTCATTGAGTCAGTGATGCCATCCAACTGTCTCATCATCTATTGCCCCCTTCTCCTCTTGCCCTCAGTGTTTCCCAGCATCAGGGTCTATTATGAATATCCATTCATAATCCATAATACAAATCAGGGGATGCTTTCTCCAGTATATTAATATATTTATTGAATAATAGGGAAAAATACACTATTAATGTCTTAAAACATTTTGGACTGAAATTATCTAGTTTGATCACATCTGCCAGTATGTTTGTAAATCTGGTAATTTGGCTGTTAGTTAAATGTGCATGCCAAACACTCCTTCTTCTCAGTTTGTACTTTGGAGATACTTAACTGTGAAAATCATCATTCTGTTTTGATTTACTTATATCTAATAAAAGTTTCTAGAATAAACACATTATATGTAGAAGCTGAAGTTCATAGTTGATGCTATTATAAACCTAAAATTGCTTAAAAATCTGCTTAATTAACTTTAGTGATCTAAAATTAATGTTAAAAATGTTGTCACTCCTTTACATCATTAAAATGTTTGCTTTTCTAATTGTTACTTGATTATTTAAAAAAAATATATGCCTTTCAGAGGGCTTTCCTGGTGGCTTGGTGGTAAGGACTCTGCCTGCAATGTGGGAGATGCAAGAGACATGGGTTTCATCCCGGGATCAGGAAGATACCCTGGAGGAGGAAATGGCAACCCACTCCAGTATTCTTGCCTGGAATATCCCATAGACAGAGGAGTCTGGTGGACTACAGTACAAAGGGTCACACAGAGTCAGACACAACTGTGCAACTGAGCGCACACATGCCTTTTGGAGAATCATGATGTGATTCTAGTATTGGCAAACACATATTTTGCATTTTTTCCTTTAATTAATACTTAGAAACATTTTATTTCTATATAAATGTAATATATTTTAAAAATTTCTTTTGAATGGAGAATCAGTTGTTTTATCTAAGTAGAAAAAAGAATATTATATTTTTAAAAGGACTAATGGTAATTTCAAATGCAATGCATTTCAATGTGGAAGACTAATATTTACTGTTCCTAAGAGGAGTGGTTCAGGTACCTTATCTATAATCTGAACTCAAATAATTGCTTAATTAATGTTAATTTGAGACTTCCCAGGTGGCTCAGTGGTAAATAGTCTACCTGCAATGCAGGGCACTCAGGAGATGCAGGATTGATCCCTGAGTCAAAAGATCCCCTGGAGGAGGAAATGGAAACCCACTCCAGTATTCTTGCCTGGAAAATTCCATGGACAGAGGAGCCTGGTAGCCTACAGCTCGTGGGGTTGAAAGAGTCTGAGCACAAGGTTAATTTCGAATAACCACCTTAACTTCTGCTTATCTAGGGCTGACATTTCAATTCATGTCATTATATGAGGAGAATCATGTGGTGTGGAATCATGCAGACCCATTGAATTTTTCCACCTGTAACACAAAGATGATAATAGTCCTTGGACTTCCCTGGTGGCTCAGATGGTAAAGCATCTGCCTACAATGCGGGAGACCGGATTTGATCCCTGGGTTGGAAAGATCCTCTGGAGAAGAAATGGCAACCCACTCCAGTACTCTTGCCCGGAAAATCCCATGGACGGAGGAGCGTGGCAGGCTAAGTCCATGAGGTCGCAAAGAATTGGACATGACTGAGTGACTTCACTATCACTATCACTTACTTTCTAAAAGTATGATTAAGTAGCTGTATTTTTTTAATGATGATGCATGTTGACATAATGTTTGAGCATTTCATGGTAGACAGTATTCTAAAAATGTTTCCCCACAATTCCTGCCCCTTGGCTAATAAACACTAACCTAGGTGCTACTTTGAAAACAAAACTACTAATCATCTAACCTTACAATAGGGAGATTATCTTCAATTGTCTGGGTAGACTCGGCCTAAATACTTGAGTCCTTAAAAGTAGAGACCCCATCCTCTATGTGGGGTCAAGAAATGGAACACATGAGGGGATCATTGGTGGCAAGAAAGGTGAAGATGAAGGGAGGGAAGAGATTCAGAGTGTGTGCATTAGACCTGTTGTTGCTGGAAAGCCTACTTGTAAACAATGAGGAAGAGTGGAAACAGCCACTATGAGCAAAGCCAGGTCCCTGAACTGACAGTCAGCAGTGACACAGGGACGTTCTCCTCTAGCTGCAAGAACAAAATTTAGCCAACAATCTAAATGAGCTTGACGGCAGATTCGCTCCCAGAACCTTGAGAAAAGAAAGTAGCGCTGTTGACACCTTAACTTCAGCCTCATGAGACACTAAGCAGAGAACCAGCTGAATTGCACGTTGCCTAGACTTCTGACCCACTCCCGCAGTGTGAGATAAACAGGTTTTGCCTTAAGCCACCAAGTTTGGAGTGGTTTGTTACAAGGCAGTAGAAAACTAATACAGGCTTATTTTCTAAGCAGGAGTAATGGCAAGTGTGCAGTTACTGGGATGAAGGATGCATTTATTGTTATGAGTGCTGCTGCTTCTGCTGCTAAGTCGCAGCAGTCGTGTCCGACTCTGTGCGACCCCATAGACGGCAGCCCAACAGGCTCCCCCGTCCCCGGGATTCTCCAGGCAAGAACACTGGAGTGGGTTGCCATTTCTTTCTCCAATGCATGAAAGTGAAAAGTGAAAGGGAAGTCGCTCAGTCGTGTCCGACTCTTAGCGACCCCATGGACTATAGCCTACCAGGCTCCCATGAGTAACATACAGTAAATAAATGAATGCATTATCAGATAATACACAAATATTAAAGAAACTAATGTAAATGGAAAACAGGTAAACTCAGTTTTCAGAGAAAGTGGGTACATTCTTATCTTAAACCTGCAATGGTTACACAAACAAAAAACAGGAAGTGATGACAACGCAATTATGCAGTCTATTTGACGTAGTGAAGAAGATTGCATTGAAGGCCTTGTTATGAAAGACAAGATGAGAGAGAAAGCCAGCTCAGAAAATAAGTGAAGGGAATGATAAATGAGGATGAAGATAGCAAATTTTGTGCTGTATTGAATAAAGCTTTCAAGGATTTAATGACTCAAAAAACAATTCTGCCAGACAGTGCTGCTTATGTAACTTTAGCTGATTTTTGACTTAACATAAAACTAGAATGAAAATGTTGCTGATTGTTCTCCCTTGTGATCCATATGGTTCACTCTGTCACTTCCCCTTAATTTCTGTTCAAATATCACATTATCAATGGGACTTTTCTAACACTCTATAAAAATGGTAAAATAACTCCCACACCCCATTTGCAACCTCTCTTTGTAAGTTTCATTTTTCTCTGTAAAATTCATGAAGAAAATGCTTACTTATTTATTTTTAATTGTCTCTTTTTCCCACTTGATTCATGAGTACCAGAAGCATGTCTGTTCACTGCTCTATTTCCAACACCTAGAAAGTTATATGAGATGCTCAATAATTGTTTGCTAAATGGATGAAAGAAAAGCCCAAACATTTGACCCCTGTTTGGAATACTGTACTCCATGTTGCCCTTCCCCTCCATCATTATTCTTTAAGCATTCCAAAATGTGAATGGAACTATTGAATTTGTGTCAAACAAACTGAAATCAAAATTAGATTAAAATACTTTTTATTTGGAGAAATTCTAACAACCTAATCAGTGAGAATTTATCCATTAATCTTCTTGATGTTAGTAATTTTGGCCATTTATTTTAAGAGTGCTTATCTTTATTTCATCTATTATAAATTGAAGTCTAAGAAAAGGATGAATATGTATATCATAATACACTAAAGTGTTTCAAGCCTCACTTTATCATCGATGGCATTCCTAAGAATTTGTAACTTTCAGGATTTTTACTCAAATTCTAATCCAAATGAGGCATTGGTAACTCTGGATTAACACTTTAATTTAAAAAAAGAGTTTATTTAGAAACAATAGAGTTCAAAAACCTGCTTAGCATCATGTAGTAGGATTAGTATTTAGTCCACCAGGCTAAGGAAATAGCAAGGCACCAATGTTTGCTGAGTAATGAGAAGGCAGACAGATTGAAAAAACTTCTCCTGAAAGAGCTGTTCCACAGATTCCATTTTTATCCTGTAGTATTGTTTGTTAGCACCTTGTAATGTTTCTGATTGCTATGTGGTCTGTTCCAGAACACTAAGCCAGAGAGAATTCAGATGCTGATGTGTCTATGTTCTTTGAAGGTTATTCCTGCCTCATTTTTCGAATCTCAATTTTGGTTTCCTTTTCTACATAGTTTCACATTTTCTTTGAAATATAAAGCTAAATGGCAACAAGAATTATTTGTGTAAAATGAGTTCCCAATGTGAAGTTTCATCCCATAAACAATGCCTATGGTTCAATAATGCAGTGGAAAATCAGAATCACATTTTAAAATAACTGCAGAGTAACATAGACTAAAGTCAGTTCCTACTACTTAATTAGATTTATTTGTATGAGAAGATGTTCAGGATTATTTCACTGGAGATATTATTTTAGACTTTCTCCTACAGTGCAATAATTATTGACACTATTTTCAGCTAACCACAGCATTTTGACTGAGAAGTAATTGTACCGTCACTTTTCTGTCACATGGTATAACTAATAGGCTAAATTTTTCCAGCAAAGTGCATTAGATATGTGAAAACAATTCAAAGCCAGTAAATGCAGTTACTTGGGAAACATTATGAGGAAATGTCACACCATAACATTTACCTACGATGTTTTATTCTTTAACCCTCAAGCACTTTTGTTGTTTCCTGAGTGGAGATTAGTACCTTAAAAAGCTTTTATTAAACATGTACAATCTAAATGAAGCACTCAACCAACTGTAAATTCTTTCAATTAGACTTCCTGCAAACGACAGATGAGTGTGAATGTTCAATAAACCTCTGAATACTAGTGATTTAGGACTAAGCAGAGCTAGAGGATTTCTAGCAACAGATTGAATGCAATTGATTGTGTGGTAAAACGTAAGCAAAGTATGTGGTTGTTCCTTGTTTGCCCTTTCATTTCCTTAAGTCAAGGGAGGATACTTGCAATGCAGAATTTATATCAATGTACTTTGAGCAACAACTTAGGGCACAGAAAAGACACAAAACTCCTAGATTAACAATTGCATTATTTCAAGGCACCAGACCTCAGCTTCTTTTGAGCAATATAAGAATTACTTGCAGATAAGAAAAAAAAAATTCACCCGCAGTGTCATTTATTTGTTTTTGTTGGTATGGAGGAACAATTTCTGTTATTTCTTTACAGACCATAATTGACTTGCTTTATATTCTCTGATGGAAGCTTAGTGTATATAATGGAATTGCTTTGGGTCACATTAGTGATTTTAAAATTTGACGGTGACAGCCAAACATATCTGCCTAAATAGGATATTTGACATTTATATTTATTTTCTGGAGTTGTATATTTAATCTCCTATGGAGTAAATTTTAGGCCCTGTAAAATTTCTAGATTAATGACATGGTCATGAAAAGTAAACAGTATTTTCCTTTTAAATAGGAGGACCATAATATTAACTTTATACTTGTTATATTTTTATGGTTATATATACAGGCATGAGTCAACTCCTTGTATGAGGTGGCCAAAGTACTGGAGTTTCAGCTTTAACATCATTCCTTCCAAAGAAATCCCAGGGCTGATCTCCGTCAGAATGGAGTGGTAGGATCTCCTTGCAGTCCAAGGGACTCTCAAGAGTCTTCTCCAACACCACAGTTCCAAACCATCACTTCTTCGGTGCTCAGCTTTCTTCACAGCCCAACTCTCACATCCATACATGACCACTGGAAAAACCATAGCCTTGACTAGACGGACCTTTGTTGACAAAATAATGTCTCTGCTTTTTAATATTCTATCTAGGTTGGTCATAACTTTTCTTCCAATGAGCAAGTGTCTTTTAATTTCATGGCTGCAGTCACCATTTGCAGTGATTTTGGAGCCCCAAAAAATACAGTCTGACACTGTTTCCACTGTTTCCCCATCTATTTCCCATGAAGTGATGGGACCAGATGCCATGATCTGCGTTTTCTGAATGTTGCGCTTTAAGCCAACTTTTTCACTCTTCACTTTCACTTTCATCAAGAGGCTTTTTAGTTCCTCTTCACTTTCTGCCGTAAGAGTGGTGTCATCTGCATATCTGAGGTTATTGATATTTCTCCCAGCAATCTTGATTCCAACTTGTGCTTCTTCCAGCCTAGCGTTTCTCTGCATATAAGTTAAATAAGCAGGGTGACAATATACAGCCTTGATGTACTCCTTTTCCTATTTGGAACCAGTCTGTTGTTCCATGTCCATTCTAACTGTTGCTTCCTGACCTGCATATAGGTTTCTCAAGAGGCAGGTCAGGTGGTCTGGTATTCCCATCTCTTTCAGAATTTTCCACAGTTTATTGTGATCCACACAGTCAAAGGCGAGAAGGGGACGACAGAGGATGAGATGGCTGGATGGCATCACTGCCTCAATGGATGTGAGTCTGAGTGAACTCCAGGAGTTGGTGATGGACAGAGAGGCCTGGCATGCTGCGATTCATGGGGTTGCAAAGAGTCGGACACAACTGAGCGACTGAACTGAACTTAACTGACTGATACAGGCATAACTCATATTATTGGACTTTGCTTTATGATGTTTGCAGATACTGCATCTTTTACAAATTGTGGGATTGTAGCAACCCTCCCTTGTCAGATGATGGCTGGGACTTTTAGCCATCATATGATAAGGGAGGGTTTAGAGTATTTTTGCGGAGAAGGCAATGGCACCCCAATCCAGTACTCTTGCTTGGAAGATCCCATGGGTGGAGGAGCCTGGTGGGCTTACAGTCCATGGGGTTGCCGAGGGTCGGACATGACTGAGTGACTTCACTTTCACTTTTCACTTTCAGGCATTGGAGAAGGAAATGGCAACCCACTCCAGTGTCTTGCCTGGAGAATCCCAGGGACAGGGAGCCTGGTGGGCTGCTGTCTCTGGGGTTGCACAGAGTCGGACACGACTGAAGTGACTTAGCAGCAGCAGAATATTTTAGAGTAATTGTAGAGTATTTTTTAATTAAGGTATATACATTTTGTAGACATAATGCTATTGCACACTTAATAGACTACAATGTAGTCTAAACAGCTCTTATATTCACTAGGAAATTAAAAAACTTCAAATGCCTTGCTTTATTGGGTTATTTGTTTTATTTTGGTGATCTGGAACCAAACCTACAGTATCTCTGAATTATGACTATGTTCATCTTTAAAATTAAATAAAGCCCTGGAAATCAAATCTTGATCATTTATATATACACACATTGTGTCAAGGTATGTTGTGATAGGAAGCAACCCTATGTCACTAATCAAGTTTAATTCTATTAAAAAATAAACTGCTTCCCTTGTGATCCAGCTGGTAAAAAATCTGCCTGCAATGCGGGAGATCTGGGTTTGAACCCTGGTTAGGAAGATCCCCTGGAGAAGGGAAAGGCTACCCACTCCAGTTTTCTGGCCTAAAGAAACCCATGGACTCAATAGTCCATGGGTTTGCAAAGAGTCAGACATGACTGAGCAACTTTCACTTTTCACAAAAGATAAACTAAGGTACAGTAAAAATGTAAGAATCTGAGTAAAAATTGATTCTAGTCTAGCAGCACCAAACTGAAAGTTTTTAGTAGATTTCCACTGATAGGAACCAAGGGAAAGACTTTTATAGAGAAGATGCTTAAGTAAAGGCAGGGAATTATTTCATTGGCAATAGTTTAAGCATTTGCTGTATTTGGAAAAACCTAGTTGGCTATCTGTGACTGGTTAAGTATCAGTTTCTCAACCTTGAGGCATTTATGGGCTTAGGTTTTGGTTTGCTTCTGTGGGCTGCTATGGCACTAAATCCACCTCACTCTAATGGCCTCAGTTCAGTTCAGTTCAGTTTAGTCGCTCAGTCGTCTCCGACTTTGCGACGCCATGAATCGCAGCACACCAGGCCTCCCTCTCCATCACCATCTCCTGGAGTTCACTCAGACTCATGTCCATCGAGTCAGTGATGCCATCTAGCCATCTCATTCTCTGTCGTCCCCTTCTCCTCCTGCCCTCAATCCCTCCCAGCATCAGAGTCTTTTCCAATGAGTCAACTCTTCACATGAGGTGGCCAAAGTACTGGAGTTTCAGCTTTAGCATCATTCCTTCCAAAGAAGTCCCAGGGCTGATCTCCTTCAGAATGGACTGGTTGGATCTCCTTGCAGTCCAAGGGACTCTCAAGAGTCTTCTCCAACACCACAGTTCAAAAGCATCAATTCTTTGGCGCTCAGCCTTCTTCACAGTCCAACTCTCACATCCATACATGACCACAGGAAAAACCATAGCCTTGACTAGACGGACCTTTGTTGACAAAGTAATGTCTCTCCTTTTCAATATTCTATCTAGGTTGGTCAAACTTTCCTTCCAAGGAGTAAGCGTCTTTTAATTTATCAGTTCTCATTCATGTTACTTGTCCATTATATGTTAGTTGCTCAGTCCTATCCAATTCTTTGCAACCCCAGGACTATAGCCCTCCAGGCTCCTCTGTCCATGAATTTCTCCAGACAAGAATACTGGTGTGGGTTACCATTTCCTTCTCCAGGGGATCTTCCCAACCCAGGGATCAAACCTGGATCCCCCACTTTGCAGACAGATTCTTTACCATCTGAGCCAGTAGGGAAGTTCTAGTTGTCCATTAAGAGATCCCAATGGAGATATCAAACATTGTCAATTATGGAGTCAGGCCCACTGAGCTGTCACTACCTGACAAGTTGGTTATTGCTTCATAAGAAAAAAATAAACTTTGGTATTTTTCAGTCCACTGGTGGTACATGTTATGTTCACTTACAATTTACAAAGTAGCTATTTGTATTTGCAGTTTCCAGAAAGCAAGTGAAAAATGTTCTGAATGCCACCTGATTTTATAGTTTTTTCTTAGCACAATTTTAAAATAAATTACAATCGGCATGGTACTATTACAATCAGAATGGCAGAGATAAAGGGTTGCCAAAATTGAATACACCTTTAATTATACATATGCAGGAAATGCAAGTTCCATCCCTGTGTCGGGAAGATTCCCTGGAAAAGGGCATGGCAATCAACTCCAGTATTCCTTTCGGGAGAATCCCATGGACAGAGAAGCCTGGCTACAATCCACTGTTTGCTAAGAGTCAGACACAACTTAACTGACTTTGCGGGCATGTATGCATGCTTATACAGTGATGGTGTTGGACCATTCTGTACTGAGGTTGTATCAGTTTGCTGCCACAAAAATAACACAAAGCTACAAAAATTTACCTCAATGGTATTTAAAAATAAAGAGCAAGCTAATACAGGGGTCAGTAAACTACAGCTCGATGGTCCAATGAGATCTTCAACCTAGTTTTGCACATCTCATGAGCTAAGAATAGTTTCTATAGTTTTAAATGGTTAATAGAAATTTAAATATTTGAAAATAATTTATAATTTAAATATAAATTAATAATAAATATAATAATATTTAAAAATAATAAAACTTTTAAAAATAAAAAAATAATAAATAAATGAAAATAATATGAAATTCAGATTTCAGTCTCCAGGAATAAAGCTTCATTAGAACAAAACCATGGCTATTGGTTTACTTTATCTATGGCTGGTTTTGTGGTATAGTGGGAGAGTTGATAACTGGTACAGAGACTATCTGGCCCCAAAGCTGAAAACATTTATTGTCTTTTCCTTTATGAAAAAATGTTCTCTGGTACCTGAACTGAAACACTGGCTGATTTAGCTTGAGTTTGCCTGGAATGGCTCTACACATGTCTCTCATCTTTCCTTTGGAATTAGTGATCATGTTCGTCTCCTGGCAATGATGACAAGCAAGAGGATGAGAGATAAATATTTGTATGAAGTGAAGATATTTTGGAATACCCATACAGTGAATATTTTGGCACTAGAAAAATTTGAAATAATTTATGCTTAATAGAATTTAGATCAAAGATGCCAAAAAGAAATCTCTTGAAATAGCTACAAACCCCTGGAGGAGGGCACAGCAACCCAGTCCAGTATTATGACCTGGATACTTCCATGGACAGAGGAGCCTGGCAGGCTATAGTCCATAGGTCGCAAAGAGTCAGACACAACTGAACCAGCTTAGCACACATGCACACATGCATGCACATGCTTGAATGATTAGTATACAACAGGCATCTTGAATATATTTATTTTGTTTTAATTCTAGGTATTGCAATTTATCTTTTGTAAATGAGAAAACTCAGATGCTAGATGTATAATTTCCACAAATTTTTGTAACTAATAAAGTGATAAAATAAGGATTAGAGATTCAGATATATCTGCAGTAGGTATGACCATGTGTTTTGGTAGACATGAAGGGTTCTAGTTTTTGTGTATTGCCAGCCTAATGATCAATAATTCCTCTTTTATCCTTAAAATTGTTTAGTTTAGATAATTAATTAGATGGTCACTATAGTCTGAAGCAAACTCTTTCAACTACATCTCTTTGAATTAAAGTAGTGTGTTTTGTGCTAAGTCACTTCAGTTGTGGCCAACTCTTTGTGACCCTATGGACTTGGCCCATAAGGCTACTTTGTTCATGTAATTCTCCAGGCAAGAATA
Organism: Bos taurus; assembly: GCF_002263795.3. Taxonomy (NCBI): domain Eukaryota; kingdom Metazoa; phylum Chordata; class Mammalia; order Artiodactyla; family Bovidae; genus Bos; species Bos taurus. The sequence goes on along the minus strand of NC_037333.1, from coordinate 82,217,291 downwards.
CTGGAGTGGGTTGTCATGTCCTCCTCCAAGGGATCTTCCTGACCCAGGGATTGAACCCAATTAAAGTAGAACAGGAAACTAAGTGTAAAAGCCCTGTATAACCTACTAACCTGCCTTTGTCCTTAGTTAAAATATATTTATAAAAGGCTAATTTCTAGAAGTGAAATTTCTGCTGTTCAGGACTTAATCCCTTTATTTCCATTATTATAAGTGAGGAAATTTTCACCACACTGATCTCAGCATTATGGGAATTATCTCTGAGTTTCCTAACATGTTGGAACATTTTTCCCACTTCCATTTTTTTTTATATATGATCAATCCTGTATTTCTTATATTTTGAAACACATTTTTTATATACCTTTTGTGTGTTTTGACATTTTAAGAGTTTATTACATGGCTTATATAGTATATACTCAGTAGTAGGAAAGAATTTTGGAAGATTTTCATACTAAAGCTGATTATGACTGTTTCCTGCATTGTGAGAATTGCTCTCTTATTTCTCTAAATGAATCAAAAAGGATATGTATAACTAGACAGGTTTATAGTTATACCCAAATATTGTTAAATGGGAGGCTGTGAAAAATAAAGTTTTATTTACTTGATTTTTAGTATTATAAGGTGGGCTTCCCTGGTGGTTCAGGCAGTAAAGCATCTGCCTACAATACAGGAGACCCAGTTTCAGTCCCTGAGGCAGGAAGACCCCCTGAGGAGGGCATGGCTATCCACTCCAGTATTCTTGCCTGAAAAATCCCATGGGCAGAGGAGCCTGATGGACTACAGTCCATGGGGTCACAAAGAGCCGGACACAACTGAGCAACTAACACTTTCACAATAAAGTAGAGTTGAATTATTCAGCAATTTAAAATATTTGATTAATTAGTCCTTCAGTTTAACAGTTTACAATTAGAATAGCTGTAGAAATTTCTCCACTTAATTGTATTCTTGAATGTATTATTAGTGTTAGTTTTTCTGGCCCTTAACCTTATCCTGTGCAGAGTCTGGTATTCAATTAGCATTTATTGACTAACTGACTGACTGATTGACTTAATATACTAAATCAGTGCACTTAAAAGGTAAATTTGAGCTCTTTTATTTTATTAGAAGTCAGTGATAAATCTCTTTGTATATAACATTTGTTCCAACTTTTTGAGAAGAAAGTTTTACTAATAAAACCACAGTGATCATATGAATTAACTTAAGCAGAGAATATTGTCAGTGAATGCTGACAGTAATATTTCTTTATTAAAAAAGTTCTCTACTAGATGCTACACAGAAAAATACCACACCCTATTATTTTTTAATAATATACTTATATTTAAGAAAGTTTTGGGCTTAGCAACCATGGCTAATAAAGGATGAAAATTTGCGAACATAGCCAAAAATGACTTTGAGAAAACAATTTCCCCCTTTGAATTATGTATTAGAATAGCCACTTGACAATTATGGTACTTTGATGCTAAAAACTCCCATGGTTGGAAAGTCTTCATTTGAACATATTTTGTGTTAAAAATAGGAGTGAGAATTAAAATAAACCTATGTACATGTATGCACTTTTCTTAAGACATACAGTAGAAAAGATAAGGGAGGAAAAGCTAGCTTTGTGTATTTATTAGATTGTTTTTTCATGATCACAGGACAGTGTGTTCTCCAATATCTTATATTTTTTCTTAACCATAGAGCAATGATGGGGGAAAATATATTAGGTTCTTTTTGACGAAAGATATCTGAGGTGAAAACAGATTCTCACTGGGTAAAATGTACATATGATATAGTATATAACAAGTAGGATCCTGCTAACAGCCACATTCTAGTTGTGGCAGTTATTGGTGTTTAGATTGTAACCTTCAACATCATGTAGACAACAATTTCAAGACCTGTTTATTGGGTCATTTAGAAAAGATAAAATCAATGCCCCTACTTACTGGAATGAGGCTAGGACAGAGCTAATGCGCTTTATGGCTCATTTTTATCTTCAGGTTATTTTGTCTTTTCTTTTCTTTCATTCTCTCTGTCTTTTTTTTTTTTTTTTTGAGCAGCTGGTAGAAATCGATTGTCAAAATAGCTACATATAAGGATACTCAGATCCTTTACAGGATTAATATCATATTTTGCTGTGTGCCAGGCTTGAAGGCGGTACTTGTTTAAAGTTTTCTCAGTAATCACAGTGTCAAAGCAGAGTGGAGAATCAGTGGGCTAGAGCTCTGATGGAGAACATTATTTTCCTCAGTCTCTTGATGGAGAACATTATTTTCCTCAGTCTCTTACTGTCCTTCCTAAAAAAGATGATAGGATTAAATTTTAAATGGACGTCTTTGAGAGAGGTACAGTTAAGAGGAGAGTGATGACTGCGTGGATGCCTACAGGCTTCCTGTCTTTTTGTCTTCTGTCTTTCACCTTTGATGCAGCTGTCTGATGGTCCCCTTTAGCATGGATGTGACAGGGAACACGTAAGTGAGGACACTTGGATCATAGCTTGCTTTCTGTGCAAGACCTAAGCCATGACAAGACCATGATAGAGAGAAAATGGGAAAGGAGCACAAATGAAGAGCAGTATTGAGAGGGAGTATATATTTTTGTTTTCCCAGTTCAGAAATAATTGAACTAGAGAAAAAGAAAAAGAAAATTTGAAGATACATGCTGCTGCTGCTGCTGCTGCTAAGTCACTTCAGTCATGTCCGATTCTGTGCAACCCCATAGATGGCAGCCCACCAGGCTCCTCCATCCACAGGATTCTCCAGGCAAGAATACTGGAGCGGGTGGCCATTTCTTTCTCTATGAAGATACATGAGAGAAGTGTATTTTTTTTAAACTTACCCTGAAAAAGATGAAAGTGATACCAAATTAATTATATCTCTTATTAAACATACATTTAGTGACTGTCACTAGGAGTGTGCAAACTAAAGACATGAATAGACACTTATGCTTTTTGGGAAGATATAAGGAATAAACAAATAGCTTTAAGCCAGAAAGAAACAGTTTGTTATCAAAGGATTACTTATATTTTTCTGCTTTCTCTAAGTGCCATTAATATAGAAACAGTTTGTTATCAAAGGATTACTTATATTTTTCTGCTTTCTCTAAGTGCCATTAATATTTTCCTAATGATCTATTATTATGGTCTTTACAGACCAGGACCTAGGGACTGGAGTTGACGAAAAGAGGGACGCGGGGAACCCAAGCCTCTAGTGAAACAAAGGTACTTTATTTGTGGCAGCGTGTGTTTATATATCTTTATACAAGGAACCTTTAGGCAGCAAAAATAAAGTTGAGCAAAAACAGAAACAGGTGAATAACAATCATCACACGGCCAGAAGACAATCCATATCCTGAGTAACAGGGACGTGACTGAATAATCTACAATAAAGTAAAAGGTCACTGAAGGGAATCCATGCATGCGCTCTGTCTCATGACCTCAGTCCTGAGAACTGCATGCAGCTCTGCTCGTTCCTGTTTTCCAGGAACTTATAAGGAACAGAGGGCCCTTGAGAAACAGCACACAAAGAAGAAGACAACCTGTTGGATTCCTTAAAGTTGAACATCCTCTGACAATCTATATTTGAAAACAGGTAGACCTGTCCCAGCCATAGTCTCCAATATCACTTTCAAACAAAAAAAGAACAGAAATAATAATACCAATTTTCTATAAAGAAATAACAGAAGAAAACTCTACCCCAACACTTTGATACCTGAGACAAAAAACAGAAGTATTTTGAGTCCTTAATAGAATAATCACAACAAAAGTCTGAAAAGTAAGTAAATGAATTAATATATAATTATTGTAGTATTTAAATTGGCATCTCATTCTTGTCATATTCACTGAACATAGTGTAGAGAATTAACATAAAGGAAATTATAACTTTCTATAACTATAACCTTCCCCCCAAATTTAGAAAATGTATAGTCAAACTTACATTTTTTATTTGTAGAAATTGAAACCCTGAGAAATTAACTTTTATGATATTAAAATTTCTGACACAGTACTAAAAGCACTGTGTTTTAACACTCAATTTTTTGTTTTGAAAGTTATTTCAAATAAACTATGAAAAAAGTCAACTAAATTATTATCTCAGTATTTTTATATATTGATAACAAATATTATAAACATGTTTCTCAAAATCTCAACATAAAAGTTGACATATATTCAAAAAAGTAAATGCACATAAAGTGAAATTCTAGAATGTGCAATAAGTATTTTTATAAAAGTTTCTCAAAAAGAAAGACTGAAATCCATTAATAATTTATTAGAGTTTAGGAATTTAGGAACAATCTGTTTAAAATATTTTAACCATAAAGAATACTACTGCTATAATAGATTGAAAATATAGCACTGTGCCTCATAAAAACTTCATAGTAATATATATACTTATATAAAAAGCATTTACATTTTTAAAATATGTTTTTAGTTAATTTAAATCCTTGAGGAGTTTTTATGAGCACTTTTTATAAAATAAGAAAAAATAGTAGGTGATATTGCAACCTGCTATATTAATGGAAATGATATAGCAAGACAAAAATAGAAATTCCAAAAGATCACACACAAAAAAGCAAATCTCCTTTAATAATATTAAGACTAACTCTATTTTGTCATAAAAAATTGATTAGTTTTTAATATAGGTACTACGTGGATTAGTATAGTTTGAAATTTCTTGATTTCTGTGAGACACAACTTTGAAAAGAATTGATAAAGGTCTTTGGAGAGTCTGAGACAAAGCAAAATTAATCATTGCTTTTCAAGTCTAGCAGATGATACATTGAAAAATTATGTCCAAATTAACCTTCATAGATTTGTAGTAATTATAATATGCAGATTTTTATGTTTACTTGACTGAAGTCTGTAGTAACGTGAGATTAACATCGGTTCTAGTACATATTATGTTTCTCAATTTGGAAAGATATATGAAAGAAGAGAAATTATTTCATAACACAAAAAGACTTTTTCTATTTAGAAGTGAAGTAAAGTAAATTTATGTTGTGTCAAGTCATTTTAGAAAGAAAGAAAGCAAAATGATTGCTTCACAGATGCCTATAGTTCCCATGAAGTACTAAGATTGTGTGAGAGATAGACTGAAAATCACTCTGAGTTCTGTTAAATGCTTTTGCTGACATATTAAAAGTAAATAAAAACCTGTCAAAAATGCTTGAATTGATGTAGAACTTTGATAGTCACATTATTCTAGGCATGAATACTGGAGTGGGGTGCCATTTCCTACTCCATGGGATCTTCCCAACTAAGGGATTGAACACCAGCCCCACCCCACCCCCGTCTCTTGCATCTCCTGCATTGGCAGGTGGATTCATAACCACTAGCACCACCAGGGAGGCCCCTAACAGTCCTCCAGCTGAATTTAAATATCACTCTGTATTTCTGAGCTTTTCAGTTATTATATGAGCAGAACATAATAGAAATATATCATTTCTTCAACCATGTTTGTACCCATAATCTTACATTTTTTTATCTTAAAGAAAATAGTATTTTAGGAGTAAAGACCACAGATTATTTCTAAATTAAGATAAATAAACATAACAGTATATCCATGATGTCTGTATTATCACAACATACAAAATGACACCATATAAATATATAGGTTTTTCCAAAATCCCTTTAATCCTTATTTTCAGGAAAAGAAAGCTTATTGTAATCTATTTCTTAAAAAAATTAAAATAAAATAACAGACTAAACCAGAACTCTAAAAATCAATTGAGAATAAACGTTTAACTCTTTTTTTCCTTTCTGTGAATGAAAGAAAGGTCAAATGAAATGGTCACCTATAGGCCAGAAAGTTTCTTTATCCTCTCATTTCATCTCCACCAGATTTCTCTAAATTCAGTGCTTGGCTTTCAGCTTCTCTTCTTCATGGATCAGTTCAGTTCAATTCAGTGGCTCTGTCGTGTCCGACTCTTTGTGACCCATGAACCGCAGCATACCAGGCCTCCCTGTCCATCACCAACTCCCAAAGTCCAAGCAAACCCATGTCCATCAAGTCGGTGATGGCATCCAACCATCTCATCCTCTGACATCCCCTTCTCCTCCTGCCCTCAATCTTTCCCAGCATCAGGAACTTTGCCAATGAGTCAGCTCTTCGCATAAGGTGGCCAAAGTATTGGAGTTTCAGCTTCAACATCTGTCCCTCCAATGAACACCCAGGACTGATCTCCTTTATGATGGACTGGTTGGATCTCCTTGCAGTCCAAAGGACTCTCAAGAGTCTTCTCCAGCACCACAGTCCAAAAGCATTGATTTGTCGGTGCTCAGCTTTCTTTATAGTCCAACTCTCACATCCATACATGGCCACTGGAAAAACCATAGCCTTGACTAGATGGACCTTTGTTCACAAAATTATGTCTCTGCTTTTTAACATGCTATCTAGGTTGGTCATAAGTTTCCTTCCAAGGAGAAAGCATCTTTTAATTTCATGGATGCAATCACCATCTGCCATGATTTTGGAGCCCAAAACAATAAAGTCAGCCACTCTTTCCACTGTTTCCCCATCTATTTCCCATGACGTGATGGGACCAGATGCCATGATCTTGGTTTTCTGAATGTTGAGCTTAAAGCCAACTTTTTCACTCTCCACTTTCACTTTCATCAAGAGGCTCTTTAGTTCTTCACTTTCTGCCATAAGGGTGGTGTCATCTGCATATCTGAGGTTATTGATATTTCTCCCGGCAATCTTGATTCCAGCTTGTGCTACTTCCAGCCCAGCGTTTCTCATGATGTACTCTGCATAGAAGTTAAATAACCAGGGTGACAATATAAAGCCTTGACGTACTCCTTTTCCTAGTTGGAACCAGTCTGTTGTTCCATGTCCAGTTCTAACTGTTGCTTCCTAACCTGCATACAGATTTCACAAAAGGCAGGTCAGGTGGTCTGGTATTCCCATCTCTTGTAGAACTTTCCACAGTTTATTGTGATCCACACAGTCAAAGGCTTTGGCATAGTCAATAAAGCAGAAATAGATGTTTTTCTGGAACTCTCTTGCTTTTTCCATGATCCAGCAGATGTTGGCAACTTGATCTCTAGTTGCTCTGCCTTTTCTAAAACCACCTTGAACATCTGGAAGTTCACGGTACACGTTTTGCTGAAGCCTGGCTTGGGGAATTTTAAGCATCACTTTACTAGCATGTGAGATGAGTGCAATTGTGCGGAAGTTTAAGCATTCTTTGGCATTGCCTGTCTTTGGGATTGGAATAAAAACTGACCTTTCCAGTCCTGTGGCCACTGCTGAGTTTTCCAAATTTGCTGGCATATTGAGTGCAGCACTTTCATAGGATTGTCTTTCAGGATTTGAAATAGCTCAAATGGAATTAGATTGATCTCCACTAGCTTTGTTTGTAGTGATGCTTCCTAAGGCCCACTTGACTTCACATTCCATGATGTCTGGCTCTAGATGATTGATCACACCCTCGTAATTATCTGGGTCATGAAGATATTTTTTGTATAGTTCTTCTGTGAATTCTGGCCACCTCTTCTTAATATCTCTGCTTCTGTTTGGTCCCTACCATTTCTGTCCTTTACTGAGCACATCTTTGCATGAAATGTTCCCTTGGTATCTCTTGGTATTTTCTTGAAGAGATCTCTAGTCTTTTTCATTCTATTATTTTCCTCTCTTTCTTTGCATTGATCACTGAGGAAGCCTTTCTTATCTCTCCTTGCTATTCTTTGGAACACTGTATTCAAATGGGTATATCTTTCCTTTTCTCCTTTGTTTTTCGCTTCCCTTCTTTTCACAGCTATTTGTAAGGCCTCCTCAGACAGCCATATTGCTTTTTTGCATTTCTTTTCCTTAGGGATGGTCTTGATCCCTGTCTCCTGTACAATGTCAAGAACCTCCATCTATAGTTCATCAGGCACTCTGTCTATCAGATCTAGTCCTTTAAATCTATTTCTCACTTCCACTGTATAGTCATAAGGAATTTGATTTAGGTCATACCTGAATGGTCTAATGGTTTTCTCCACTGTCCTCAATTTCAGTCTGAATTTGGCAATAAGGAGTTCATGATCCAAGCCACAGTCAACTCCCAGTTTTGTTTTTGCTGACTGTATAGAGCTTCTCCATCTTTGGCTGCAAAGAATATAATCAATCTGATTTCGATGTTGACCATCTAGTGATGTCCATGTGTAGAGTCTTCTCTTTTGTTATTGGAAGACCGTGTTTGCTATGACCAGTGTGTTCTCTTTACAGAACTCTACTAGCCTTTTCCCTGCTTCATTCTGCACTCCAAGGCCTAATTTGCCTGTTACTCCAGGTATTTCTTGACTTCCTACTTTTGCATTCCAGTTCCCTATAATGCAAAAGACATCTTTTTTGGGTGTTAGTTCTAGAAGGTCTTTTAGGTGTTCATAGAACTGTTCAACTTCAGCTTCTTCAGCATTACTGATCAGGACATAGACTTGGATTACTGTGGTATTGAATGGTTTGCCTTGGAAATGAATAGAGATCATTCTGTCATTTTTGACATTGCATCCAAGTCCTGCATTTCAGACTCTTTTGTTGACCATGATGGCTACTCCATTTCTTCTGAGGGATTCCTGCCCACAGTAGTAGATATAATGGTCATCTGAGTTAAATTCACCCATTCCAGTCCATTTTAGTTCGCTGATTCCTAAAATGTTGACATTCACTCTTGCCATCTCTTGTTTGACCACTTCCAATTTGCCTTGATTCATGAACCTGACATTCCAGGTTCCTATGCAATATTGCTCTTTACAGCATCAGACCTTGCTTCTATCACCAGTCACATCCATAGCTGGGTATTGTTTTTGCTTTGGTTCTATCCCTTCATTCTTTCTGGAGTTATTTCTCCACTCATCTCCAGTAGCATATTGGGCACCTACTGACCTGGGGAGTTCTTATTTCAGTATCCTATCATTTTGCCTTTTCATACTGTTCATGGGATTCTCAAGGCAAGAATACTGAAGCGGTTTGCCATTTCCTTCTCCAGTGGACCACATTCTGTCAGACTTCTCCACTATGACCCATCCATCTTGGGTGGCCCCATATGGTATGACTTAGTTTCATTGAGTTAGACAATGCTGTGGTCCATGTGATCAGACTGGCTAGTTGTCTGTGATTGTAGTTTCAGTTTGTCTGCCCTCTGATTCCCTCTCTCAGTGCCTACCATCTAACTTGTGTTCTTCATGGATACTAGTTGCCTATTCTGAAAGGTGCTCACATTGTTTCTTTTGCAGATGAAGTTCATAAGAAAGGACACTTTTTTTTTTTTTTGATATTTTGTCAACAGCTTTCTGATCTTGTATTGTTATATCTGAAAAATCTAAGGTTTAAACTATGGACCATCAATTTGTAACTTGTGTATTTCTTGAATTTTAGTTTCCCCAAATAAAATATAATTGCAGATTCATTTGAAGCAAGGGATGTTGTAGAGAAAATGGTATTCCTTTGTATTTTATTTAGGTAAATATCACATAATATAAGACAATACGTACACACACAGACAATGGATATCATAATGCATTTTTAAGGTTAACTTAATATATGCCCTACAAACAGATTGTAACTTTTTCCCCCTGTGCTAAATACAGTATCTTCTAATTAGTTATCTGTTTTATACATAGTAGTTAATATATGTTAATCCCAATCTCCCAACTTATTCCACTCCCCAATGGAATGGGGACGTTTGTCCCCAAATGTCCATGCCTTTGCTCTCTACATGTGTGTCTCTATTTCTGCTTTGCTAATAGGTTTATCTATACTGTTTTGCTAAATTCCACATATGTGTTAATATATGATATTTGATTTTCTAACTTCACTCTGTGTGGCACTCTCTGGATTCGTCCAGGTCTCTGCAAATGGCACAACTCCATTCCACTTTTATAGCTGAATAATATTCCACTGCATATATGTTCTATGTCTTGTTTATCCATTCCTCTGTTGATGGATATTTAGGTTGTGTCCATGTTGTGACTATTGTAAATAGTGCTGCAATGAATACTGGGATGCATATATCTCTTTGAATTATGGGTTTCTGCAGGTATGCCCATGAATGGGATTGCAGGATCATATGGTAGCTCTATTTTTAGATATTCAGGAACCTCTATACTGTTCTATATAGTGGCTGTATCAGTTTACAATCCCATCAAGAGTGTATAAGGTAATTTTGTGTATATAGATAATCTTGCTGATGGCCATTGTGACTGGTGCGAGGTGATATTTATTGTAATTTTGATTTGCATTTCTCTAATGATTGATGATGCTGAGCATCTTTTATGGGCTTCTTGGCCCTATGTATGTCTTCTTTGGAGAACTGTTGACTTAGATCTTCTGCACATCCTATGATTCAGTTGTTAGTTTTTTGGTATTGAGTTGCATGAGTTGTTTGTGTATTTTGTAGAGTAATCACTTGTCAGTTGCTTCATTTGCAGATATATTTTCCTATTCTGAAAGTCTTCTTTTCGTCTTATTTATGGTTTCCTTTGCTGTGCAAAAGCTTTTAAGTTTAATTAGGTCCCGCTTGCTTATTTTTGTATTTATTTATTCCTTTGACAGGGATCATGACATAATAAAATACTTACGTGATCCCACTTACCATGTGGGTTCAACCCCATGAATTAGACTTCATCTTTCTGTTCTCCTCATCATTTATCATGATGGTACCTTATAGACAAATTCCTCTTAGTTTATGTGTTAGTCAGTGTTCTCCAGAGAAGTAGCATTAACAGGGGAGAGATCTGAAGAGATTTATTATGAGGAATTGGCTCATGCTTTTATGGAGGCTGAGAAGTTCCATGATCTGTCATCTGTAAGACATAGACCCAGGAAAGCCAGTAGTATAATTTCAGTCCAATTCCAAAGGCCTAAAAACAGGGAGCTGATGGTGTAAATCTCAGTCTAAGGGCAGAAGACTGATATCCCAGCTCTAACAGGAAGACTGCAAAAAGGGTGAATTCCTTCTCCATTTACCCTTTTATTCTATTCAAACCCTCCAAGATTGGAAGATGCCCACACACATTGAGAAGGGTGATCTTTTTTACTCATTCCACTCATTTAAATGCTAATCTTGTCCCTGCTTATTTAGCTTATATGCAGACTACATCATGAGAAACGCTGAGCTGGAGGAAGCACAAGCTGGAATCAAGATTGCCGGGAGAAATATCAATAACTGCATATATGCAATAACCTCATCACCCTTATGGCAGAAAGGGAAGAAGAACTAAAAAGCCTCTTGATGTAGGTGAAAGTGGAGAGTGAAAAAGTTGGCTTAAAGCTCAACATTCAGAAAACGAAGATCATGGCATCTGGTCCCATCACTTCATGGGAAATAGATGGGGAAACAGTGGAAACAGTGGCTGACTTATATTTTGGGGCTCCAAAATTACTGCAGATGGTGATTGCAGCCATGAAATTAAGAGACGCTTACTCCTTGGAAGGAAAGTTATGACCAACCTAGACAGCATATTAAAAAGCAGAGATATTACTTTGTCAAAAAAGGTCCATCTAGGCAAGGCTCTGGTTTTTCCAGTGATCATGTATGGATGTGAGATTTGGACTATAAAGAAAACTGAGTGCCGAAGAATTGATGCTTTTGAACTGTGGTGTTGGAGAAGACTCTGGAGGGTCCCTTGGACTGCAAGGAGATCCAACCAGTCCTTCATAAAGAAGATCAGTCCTGGATGTTCATTGGAGGGACTGATGTTCAAGCTGAAACTCCAATCCTTTAGCCACCTGATGTGAAGAGCTGACTCATTTGAGAAGACCCTGATGCTGGGAAAGATTGAAGGCAGGAGGAGAAGGGGATGACAGAGGATGAGATGGTTGGATGCCATCACTGACTTAATGGACATGGATTTGGGTGAACTCTGGGAGTTGGTAATGGATAGGGAGACCTGACGTGCAGTGGTTTATGGGGTCACAAAGAGTTGACATAACTGAGCAACTGAACTGAACTGAACTGAACCTGTCCAGAAACACATTCTCAAACATACTCAGAAATAGCATTTAATCTGGTCACCCGTTTGTTCAGTCAAGTTGACATATAAAATTAATTATTTCAATTTGTCAGCTTCCCCACTGAAAACTCCGCTTCATGAATTGTTGTTCAGTCACTCAGTCATGTCCAGCTCTTTTCAATTCCATGGACTGCAGCATGCCAGACTCCCCTGTCCTCCACTATTTCCCAGAGTTTGCTCAAATTCATGTCTGTTAAGTTGGTGATGCTTGAATGCTTGAACCTACTGACCATATTCAGTAGGTTCCTAGTTTTGTCCCTAGCACCTAGCCACACTGCCCCAGCCATCCTTTTTCATACAGTGAGCTCCTTCCCAAATTCAGCTGCTTTCTCGGGAGTGAGGAACAGTTTCATATACAAACTCCTTAAGAAGAGGGATGTAGATAGATGAGGTGAAGTTTACAGCAAAAATATAAGAGAAAATGTTACTTACAAATGCAGCTTTTTATCTTATATACACAACACATCCATATATTCTTGGCAACATGGGTGCTCAGTCATGTCCGACTCTTTGTTATCCCATGGACTGAAGCCCGCCAGGCTTCTCTGTCTCTGGAATTTTCCAGGCAAGAATATTGGAATGAGTTGCCATTTCCTTCTCCAGGGGATCTTCCTGACTCAGGGATCAAACCTGTGTCTCTTGAATTAGCAGGTGGATTCTTTACTACTGTCCCACCTGGGAAGCTGCCTCTTGACAACAACTTGCTATTATAAAACTTCCTCAGCTCATTTCTCTTCTATAAACCTGTTCACTTCCTCAGTTTTTAAAATTTTAGGTACTAGAATCATGAATTTCTCAAACTACAGACATAGAAACCTGCATTCAGTGTTTTACAAAGTGATATCCAATTTCAGGTTTATTTTTTCAATTCAATCTTTTTTTTTTTTTAATGTACACTTGCTTCCCCTGACTTAGCAAACACCTATTGTCTTTTGCCTGATTACTTTCAACAGCATTTTCCCCCCAATCTCCCTATAGCTGGCCTTTCATTTTATTCTTTTCTCCACCTCAGAGAAGTTTTAATTTCTTTGTAAAATTATATCTTTCATATTATTCTTTGGTTTAAAAAATATGCTTTTTTAACATATAGAATTATGTCTAATGTCTCTAATTTGGAAATACAATCCTTCAGAATTTTTCTGTACCTACCTATTCATTTATTTTCTATTTTGTGACCTATGTTGCAGTTAGTAAATCTCTATTAATTTCTATTATGTATGGTGTGCTTACATGATTCTTTGCCTCTCAATATACACTTCTGTTTAAAAAACCCTATCTTCCTCTCTGCCTGAAAGATACCTACTTATTTTCAAAGCACAGATAAATTATCATATTTCACTTTGATAATGTCAGATTCTACAGAGAATTAGTTGCCTCATTTTCTCTAACAATGATATCAACAAGAATAATCACAGACTTTTATGTGTCATTTACTTCCCATCATGTTATGATTCTCTTTCAGGTGATAAAGCTGAGGTTCTGAAATACTATTTAATTCAACCAAGATAATAAAAACTGAGGCCCTACTCCTTAATCAGTCCTTTGAAAAGCTCTTTGAATGAATGAGTCCTTGAGTGAGTAGATTTGCAAAGAATTCGTTCATACTTAGATGTACATACTCACTGTATAGTGTTCATTTAGTCCTGCTGTTTCTCATGCATTTGCTTATCCCGCTATTGATCTAAAAATACATTCCCACTATTAACACATGTTTTTATCCTATTTCCACCCAGATTTCTCTGAGATATCATGAAAAGAAGTTGACTTTCTAAAGTTCTCTATTTCATATACTTACCCATACCCCAAATAGGTTATCTGTATCCATAAGCAATATGTAGCTTCCAGTTTCTGGTTCTCATAGATACTTTAATTTCCCTATAAAATTTTTTATCTTTTATTTTCCATCTACTTCTCTTGGCTTCCAGGATCTGAATTTTGATCTCTTGCTTTAAGTTATATCCCCTCTGTCTCTCGATTTCTTTATTACTATATGCGTTAGCATATAGGCTATGTATGGTTATGTATATAGTAACAATGGACATTCAGTGGCTGAAATAGATAAGTTAGATGATGCTTGCCTATCTCTTGCATATACCTAAGACTTTGTTGGCTTAATTCTAGGGCATTATTCATGAATTAAAATCTCTTAAAAATCTGCCATTCCTAAGGTTGTCCTGGTCTGAATGGTCCATGATAAAGTACTAGCAGGTCTGTGGTCTAATCTTTTGTTTGGGTGGAAACAGAGTGCAATGTAATGAGATGTTAAAAGATGCAATTCCCACCTCTGTTCATATCCCACTGGTGTGGATACAGTCATAAGAACTTACCAAATTGCAAGCAAAATTGTGAAATCAAGTCACTAAGTAGAACTTTTGAAGGGGAAAAAGAGAATAGAAACTAATGTAAGTAGAAGTGCTCATTATGATTACTTATTATTCCAAAACCATGCTAATTTATCCTATATTAATAGTTATCCAGTTATTTAGTAGGAAATTCCCCACTTGAACTTGAAAGTTCTGAGCCATTTAAAAACATTGGATGTTGGATATGAAATTTTCTGAACCTCAGTTTTCAAGCTGAAACTTGAATTTGTGGAAATGCTATCAATGTATACCTTGAGTAATTTGAAGTATTAAAATCACTGCAGATGGTGATTGCAGCCATGAAATTAAAAGATGCTTACTCCTTGGAAGGAAAGTTATGACCAACCTAGATAGCATATTCAAAAGCAGAGACATTACTTTGTCAACAAAGGTCCGTCTAGTCAAGGCTATGGTTTTTCCCGTGGTCATGTATGGATGCGAGAGTTGGACTGTGAAGAAGGCTGAGTGCCAAAGAATTGATGCTTTTGAACTGTGGTGTTGGAGAAGACTCTTGAGAGTCTCTTGGACTGCAAGGAGATCCAACCAGTCCATTCTGAAGGAGATCAGTCCTGGGATTTCTTTGGAGGGAATGATGCTAAAACTGAAACTCCAGTACTTGGCCACCTCATGCGAAGAGTTGACTCATTGGAAAAGACTCTGATGTTGGGAGGGATTGGGGGCAGGAGGAGAAGGGGACGACAGAGGATGAGATGGCTGGATGGCATCACTGACTCGATGGACCTGAGTCTGAGTGAACTCCGGGAGTTTGTGATGGACAGGGGGGCCTGGCGTGCTGCGATTCGTGGGGTAGCAAAGGGTCGGACATGACTGAGCGACTGAACTGAAATGAACCATTGCATATTTCAGGAATATCATGCATGATGACAGGAAAACTTGTTTTATGTGTTTTAAGAGCATATGTTTTATGCTGTTTCATTTAACCAACTCATTTTTATTATAGAGATCCCTATGATCAAAAGGCAGAGAAGGCAATGGCACCTCACTCCAGTACTCTTGCCTGGAAAATCCCATGGGCAGAAGAGCCTGGTAGGCTGCAGTCCATGGGGTCACTAAGAGTCCGACACGACTGAGCGACTTCACTTTCACTTTTCACTTTCATGCACTGGAGAAGGAAATGGCAACCCACTCCAGTGTTCTTGCCTGGAGAATCCCAGGGACGGGGGAGCCTGGTGGGCTGCCCTCTATGGGGTCGCACAGAGTTGGACATGACTGAAGTGATTTAGCAGCAGCAGCAGCATGATCAAAAGGGCGGTGATTTGAAATATTGTGCAATGTTCTATTACTAAAAGGAAAAGAGAGAGAATGGATATTGGGCTAATTAATACTTACAGGAAAAAAAAAATTAAAATTACCAGTATTCTCAATGACTTTTTTTTTCCATATTTTTATAAAATTTTATTTTATATATACTCTTTCATACACTTTTGCGTTTGAAATTTTTCACACAAAATTATATGTCTGCAGTTTAAGCATCACTAAATCTTTTTAATGAAAGGAATATAAATTCTATACTTATGAAAATATATGCAAATAAGACAAGCTAGATTTTCATAGTTGCTTTATATGTTACCAACTAGTTTATAATCTGTGACATCAGAGATATAGTTTTTTATTTATTTATTTTTTTACTTTACAATATTGTATTGGTTTTGCCATACATTGACTTTTTAATATCTACCATAGTTTCCCGTCCCCCCCCCCCCAAAATCTTAAGCATTCTGTCTATCGTCCCTTGGCCTCAACTTTATTTTTTACTAACTGAGATGGTTAGGCTAGATGATCCCTAAGTGTATTTCCTTATCTAATGTTTCTATTGCCTCATTAAAAAATTTATTAAAAGTTTCATTAAAGAATGGTGTTCTTATTGCATGGCTTTTTGCTGTATATAGCTTTAAGACTGATTGAACAAAGCAGACTTAAACTAATTTAATATTGTAAGCTAACTATACTTCAATAAAAAACAAAAACATGACCAAGAATCCTCTGTTAAGGAGCTTACATTTTAATGTAAGTTTGGTAATGATAATTAGGGGAAAATAATAATGAGGTAATTAATACCTGAAGGCATCAAAGTCATGCTTAGAAGAAAAGAGAAAATTAATATTTACATGAATCTGTGTTTCAATAACATAAAGTATTACATTATGTATGTGGTTTCTTAAACACTTAGGTCTTAGAAAAATGTATCCCTACTGGGTTTACTCATATGTTCTTCTGTATCCCATCTCTATCCCTCCCCTACCTATAAAAAATAAAACACATCGTATAAATGCACATAGAATGCTGTCAAAGAAGAACTCATTTGCAATATTCTGTACCTTCCTCTGGAAGGTATTCTGTTAAGAGTGTGCAGTGATACCAGACAGCTGTTACATTGGAGTCTACCAATGATTCGTTATTAATAAGTCTCTCATACTGAATGACACTAGAAATAAAAGAATTATTCTTTATTTAATCCAAATACTGCCATAAAATATTCTATCTGTGGTAACACTTTGCCTCAAAGAATCATTGTAAGACATTAGTAAAATGTGCCAATAAAAACATTATAGCACAATAAATTTTAAATATACATATTAAGTGTAATTTGACATGGCTCAGTATTTTAAAATATGCATTCATTATATTTTTATTCAAAGACACATCTAATTTTGAGTTACTGACAAACTGAATGCATGAAAATTTATTAACTACTATTTAGTCCTTTTCAATTACTCCACATTAGCTTTCTTTTTTTAAATTTTCATTTTATATTGGAGTAGAGTTGATTAACAATGTTGTCTTAGTTTCAGATGTACAGCAAAGTGATTCAATTATACATATATAAGTACCTATTCTTTTTCAAATTCTTTTCCCTTTTAGACTGTTACAGAATATTGAGCAGAGTTCCCTGTGCTATACAATAGGCCCTTGTTGATTATCTGTTTTAAATATGGTAATAGTGAAAGTGAAAGTGAAGTCGCTCAGTCATGTCCGAACCTTTGCGACCCCATGGACTGTAGCCTACCAGGCTCCTCGGTCCATGGGATTCTCCAGGCAAGAGTACTGGAGTGGGTTGCCATTTCCTTCTCCAAGGGATCTTCCCATCCCAGGGATCGAACCCAGGTCTCCCACATTGGAGGCAGATGCCTTAACCTCTGAGCCACCAGGGAAGCCCCAAATACGGTAGTCAGATCAGATCAGTCGCTCAGTCCTGTCCGACTCTTTGCGACCCCATGAATCGCAGCACGCCAGACCTCCCTGTCCATCACCAACTCCTGGAGTTCACTGAGACTCACGTCCATCGAGTCAGCGATGCCATCCAGCCATCTCATCCTCTGTCGTCCCCTTTTCCTCCTGCCCCCAATTCCTCTCAGCATCATAGTCTTTTCCAATGAGTCAACTCTTCACATGAGGTGGCCAAAGTACTGGAGTTTCAGCTTTAGCATCATTAATATGGTAATGGGTACATGTAAATCCCAAACTTCAAATCTAAAGACCATTGAGAGGAACCTGGGTATAACTTCTTTATCATTTCACCTTAGTATCCATCTCTAAATTAACAATATCATAATAAAAACTCAGAGAAGGCAATGGCACCCCACTCCAGTACTCTTGCCTGGAAAATCCCATGGATGGAGTAGCCTGGTAGGCTGCAGTCCATGGGGTGACTAAGAGTCGGACACGACTGAGCGACTTCACTTTCTCTTTTCACTTTCATGCATTGGAGAAGGAAATGGCAACCCACTCCAGTGTTCTTGCCTGGAGAATCCCAGGGACGGGGGAGCCTGGTGGGCTGCCCTCTATGGGGTCACAAAGAGTCGGACACGACTGAAGTGACTTAGCATAGCATAATAAAAACTAATCTTTATGGAGCTTTGTGCTAGTTATAACACTGAATTATCTCTTAATACACATCTAACCCAATGAGTTAGATTCTATTAAATTTATCATGCTTACTCTACATATGATGGAAGTGAAATTTTCGCAGATTATGAAACTCTCCCAAATAATTTTCAGTTCAGTTCAGTTGTTCAGTCGTGTCCGAGTCTTTGCGACCCCATGAATCGCAGCATGCCAGCCCTCCCTGTCCATCACCAACTCCTGGAGTTCACTCAAACTCACGTCCATCGAGTTGGTTATGCCATCCAGCCATCTCATCCTCTGTCGTGCCCTTCTCCTCCTGACCCCAGTCCCTCCCAGCATCAGAGTCTTTTCCAATGAGTCAACTCTTCACATGAGGTGGCCAAAGTACTGGAGTTTCAGCTTTAGCATCATTCCTTCGAAAGAAAACCCAGGTCTGATCTCCTTCAGAATGGACTGGTTGGATCTCCTTGCAGTCCAAGGGACTCTCAAGAGTCTTCTCCAACACCACAGTTCAAAAGCATCAGTTCTTCAGTGCTCAGCTTTCTTCACAGTCCAACTCTCACATCTTACATAGGTATAAAGTCACATACTCTAGATCCTGAACCTTAACCACAATAAGTCCCTTCATAGGAACTGTGACTGAGAAGTTTGTCCAAGTCTATGTTTATAACTATCTGACTATGTCTTGTTGTTTACTTGCCAAGTTGTAACTAACTCTTTTGTGACCGTATGGACTGTAGCACATCAGGCTCCTCTGTCCATGGGATTTCCCAAGCAAGAATACTGTGATAGGTTGCCATTTCCTTCTCCAATGATGATGTCCAAGTCTATTAAAAAAGATGCTAAAATCTAGATTTATCTCAGATAAATGATGCTAATACTATGTTGATTGAAAAAAATAATTTTAGAGGATTTTTCCTAACTCAATAATGTTACTATATTAACTTTTCCCCAGTTCTGTGATACTCACATATACGTGAATAGATGAAGCAACCACTCACTTAAAATCAATATACTATGCATGTTATTAATATAGAGAAAATATTTTATAGTGAAATCTAAAGAAATTATTATACACTCAAATATCTAAAAGTTAAGACTATCAGCATTTTTACAATAAAATATTAGTTCAATTCTGCCCAATTTTATATTTGCTTCTTTTCCTCTTTTAAAATTTCTATTTCTATTATCTGTATATATATATATTATTTTGAAAATACAAAAAAAAATGATCTCACTACATAAGATGTTGACTAAGTTCTTTAACTGAAGACAGATAGCAGTGACTTAAAAGAAGATAATATAATACTCTTCTGTTTTCAAAATGCTGCCATATGACTTAGAGGGAAGAGGTATTTTCTATATTGTTGCTTTACCATTCCTAAGGATGTTGACCTTAACAT
Organism: Bos taurus; assembly: GCF_002263795.3. Lineage (NCBI taxonomy): Eukaryota > Metazoa > Chordata > Mammalia > Artiodactyla > Bovidae > Bos > Bos taurus. The sequence continues at coordinate 82,197,690 of NC_037333.1, read as the reverse complement.
GACACATTTGAATCAGATTGAATGCCTGAAAGCAGACTTGAGTAGTGAGCAGTTTTCTTTTACAAGAGTGATTATAAAGTTTCATTCATCATTCCTGCTCCCATCTTATTGTACATAAGTCAGATATATGACAATTCTGAGTTGCAAAGTAGTCTCACTAGTTTCTGGAAAGGAAATGGCAACCCACTCCAGTATTGCTGGGAAAACACCACAGACAGAGGAGCCTGGTGGGCTACAGTCCACAGGGTCACAGAGTAGGACATGACTGAGCATGCACACTCATCATCACCTTGCTAGCGTAGGCTCTAATTGGGTGCCTGTGTGCCCAGGTGAAATTATCAATGCTCTGTTAGTAAAAGAAAAGGAGAAGGGGTTGTTGGCATAAATAATCATTAAATAAAATAATTTATGTCTAAAATCTTTAATATTAATTTCTATCCAGTATGTTCAGTTCAGTTCAGTCGCTCAGTCGTGTCTGACTCTTTGTGACCCCATGAATCGCAGCATGCCAGGCCTCCTGTCCATCACTAACTCCCGGAGTTCACTCAGACTCATGTCCATAGAGTCAGTGATGCCATCCAGCCATCTCATCCTCTGTCGTCCCCTTCTCCTCCTGCCCCCAATCCCTTCCAGCATCACAGTCTTTTCCAATGAGTCAACTCTTCACATGAGGTGGCCAAAGTACTGGAGTTTCAGTTTTAGCATAATTTCTTCCAAAGAAATCCCAGAGCTGATCTCCTTCAGAATGGACTGGTTGGATCTCCTTGCAGTCCAAGGGACTCTCAAGAGTCTTCTCCAACACCACAGTTCAAAAGCATCAATTCTTCAGTGCTCAGCTTTCTTCACAGTCCAACTCTCACATCCATACATGACCACTGGAAAAACCATAGCCTTGACTAGACGGACCTTTGTTGGCAAAGTAATGTCTCTGCTTTTCAATATGCTATCTAGGTTGGTCATAATTTTTCTTCCAAGGAGTAAGCGTCTTTTAATTTCATGGCTGCAGTCACCATCTGCAGTGATTTTGGAGCCCCCCAAAATAAAGTCTGACACTGTTTCCCCATCTATTTCCCATGAAATGATGGGACCAGATGCCATGATCTTCATTTTCTGAATGTTGAGCTTTAAGCCAACTTTTTCACTCTCCTCGCTCTCCACTTTCACTTTCATCAAGAGGCTTTTTAGTTCCTCTTCACTTTCTGCCATAAGGGTGGTATCATCTGCAGATCTGAGGTTATTGTATTTCTCCTGGTAATCTTGATTCCAGCTTGTGCTTCCTCCACCCCAGCATTTCTCATGATGTACTCTGCATATAAGTTAAATAAGCAGGGTGACAATATACAGCCTTGACGTACTCCTTTTCCTATTTGGAACCAGTCTGTTGTTCCATGTCCAGTTCTAACTGTTGCTTCCTGACCTGCATATAGGTTTCTCAAGAGGCAGGTCAGGTGGTCTGGTATTCCCATCTCTTTAAGAATTTTCCACAGTTTGAAATAAACATGTGGAATATACTAATCATTCCTCGGATTTGATGATATCTTAAGAAAGAATTCAGAAATGTAAATTCAAGTTAATCCATGTAGGAAGCAAGCAGAAAAATAGAAATAGCATCCAAATACATTCTTTAAAAAAGCTCAATTTATACTTGAATATAATTTATGCTTGAAAACAATTCTATATCCCAGGATATATTTAACACTTTAAAAATGCTATAGGTAAAATTATTTCAAAGTGGACACTTGTTCTTTTTTAATTATTATACTTTTCTAAATTAACTGGCCTATTTTTCTTATTCTGCACACTTAATACATCTTCCCATTTTATATGAAATTTAATATTTCATACTAATGTATATTAATTTCACATATATCTTGAATAGTAATGCTTTACTAATTATATTCTTTTTTTTTTTTTTTGGAGGCTAATTACTTTACAATATTGTATTTGTTGTGTCATATGTTGACATGAATCCACCATGGGTGTTCATGTGTTCCCCATCCTGAACCCCCTCTCCCACCTGCCTCCCCATCCCATCCCTCTGGGTCATCCCAGTGCACCAGCCCCGAGCATCCTGTATCATGCATCGAACCTGGACTGGAAATTCATTTCACATATGATAATAAACATGTTTCAATGCCATTCTCCAAAATCATCCCACCTTCTCCCTCTCCCACAGAGTCTAAAAGACTGTTCTATACATCTGTGTATCTTTTGCTGTCTTGCATACAGGGTTATCTTTACCATTTTTTCTAAATTCCATATATATGTGTTAGTATACCGTATTGGTGTTTTTCTTTCTGACTTACTTCACTCTGTATAATAGGCTCCAGTTTCATCCACCTCATTAGAACTGATTCAAATGTACTCTTTTAATGGCTGAGTAATACTCCATTGTGTATATGTACCATGGCTTTCTTATCCATTCGTCTGATGATGGACATCTAGGTTGCTTCCATCTCCTGGCCATTATAAACAGTGCTGTGATGAACATTGGGGTACATGTCTCTCTTTCAGTTCTGGTTTCCTCAGTGTGTATGCCCAGCAGTGGGGTTTCTGGGTCATATGGCAGTTCTATTTTCAGTTTTTTAAGGAATCTCCACACTGTTCTTCATAGTGGTTGTACTAGTTTGCATTCCCATCAACAGTGTAAGAGGGTTCCCTTTTCTCCACACCCTCTCCAGCATTTATTGCTTGTAGACTTTTTGATAGCAGCCATTCTGACTGCCATGAAATGGTACCTCACTGTGGGTTTTGATTTGCATTTCTCTAAAAACAAGTGATGTTGAGTATCTTTTCATGTTTTTGTTAGCCATCTGTATGTCTTCTTTGAAGAAATGTCTGTATAGTTCTTTGGCCCATTTTTTGATTGGGTCATTTATTTTTCTGGAACTGAGCTGCATGAGTCACTAGTATATTTTTGAGATTAATTCTTTGTCAGTTGCTTTGTTTGCTATTATTTTTTCCCATTCTGAAGGCTGTCTTTTCACCTTGCTTATAGTTTCCTTTGTTATGCAGAAGCTTTTAATTTTAATTAGGTCCCATTTGTTTATTTTTGCTTTTATTTCCAATATTCTGGGAGGTGTGTCATAGAGGATCCTGCTGTGATTTATGTTGGAGAGTGTTTTGCCTATGTTTTTCTCTAGGAGTTTTATAGTTTCTGGTCTTAAGTTTAGATCTTTAATCTGTTTTGAGTTTATTTTTGTGTATGGTGTTAGAAAGTGTTCTAGTTTCATTTTTTTACAAGTCGTTGACCAGTTTTCCCAGCACCACTTGTTAAAAAGATTGTCTTTTCTCAATTGTATATTCTTGCCTCCTTTGTCAAAGATAAGGTGTCCATAGATGTGTGGATTTATCTCTGGGCTTTCTATTTTGTTCCATTGATCTATATTTCTGTCTTTGTGCCAGTACTATACTGTCTTGATGACTGTGGCTTTGTAGTAGAGCCTGAAGTCAGGCAGGTTGATTCCTCCAGTTCCATTCTTCTTTCTCAAGATTGCTTTGGCTATTCGAGGTTTTTTGTATTTCCATACAAAATGTGAAATTATTTTTCTAGTTCTGTGAAAAATACCATTGGTAGCTTGATAGGGATTGCATTGAATCTATAGATTGCTTTGGGTAGTATACTCATTTTCACTATATTGATTCTTCTGATCCATGAACATGGTATATTTCTCCATCTATTTGTGTCCTCTTTGATTTCTTTCACCACTGTTTTATAGTTTTCTATATATAGGTCTTTTGTTTCTTTAGGTAGGTATATTCCTAAGTATTTTATTTTTTTCATTGCAATGGTGAATGGAATTGTTTCCTTTATTTCTCTTTCTGTTTTCTCATTGTTAATGTATAGAATTGCAAGGGATTTCTGTGTGTTGGTTTTATATCATGCAACTTTACTATATTCATTGATTAGTTCTAGTAGTTTTCTGGTGGAGTCTTTAGGGTTTTCTATGTAGAGGATCATGTCATCTGCAAACAGTGAGAATTTTACTTCTTCTTTTCCAATTTGGATTCCTTTTATTTCTTTTTCTGCTCTGATTGCTGTGGCCAAAACTTCCAAAACTATGTTGAATACTAATGGTGAGAGTGGGCACCCTTGTCTTGTTCCTGACTTTAGGGGAAATGCTTTCAGTTTTTCACCATTGAGGATAATGTTTGCTGTGGGTTTGTCATAGATAGCTTTTATTATGTGGAGGTATGTTCCTTCTATTCCTGCTTTCTGGAGAGTTTTTATCATAAATGGATGTTGAATTTTGTCCAAGGCTTTCTCTGCATCTATTGAGATAATCATATGGTTTTTATTTTTCAATTTGTTAATGTGGTGTATTATTTGATTGATTTGTGGATATTGAAGAATCCTTGCATCCCTGGGATAAAGCCCACTTGGTCATGATATATGATCTTTTTAATATGTTGTTGGATTCTGTTTGCTAGAGTTTTGTTAAGGATTTTTACATCTATGTTCATCAGTGATATTGGCCTGTAGTTTTCTTTTTTGTGGGATCTTTGTCAGGTTTTGGTTTTAGGGTGATGGTAGCCTCATAGAATGAGTTTGGAAGTTTACTTTCCTCTGCAATTTTCTGGAAGAGTTTGAGTAGGATAGGTGTTAGCGCTTCTCTAAATTTTTGGTAGAATTCAACTGTGAAGCTGTCTGGTCCTGGGCTTTTGTTTGCTGAAAGATTTCTGATTACAGTTTCAATTTCCATGCTTGTGATGGATCTGTTAAGATTTTCCATTTCTTCCTGGTTCAATTTTATAAAGTTGTACTTTTCTAAGAATTTTTCCATTTCTTCCAAGTTGTCCATTTTATTCACATATAGTTGCTGATAATATTCTCTTATGATCCTTTATATTTCTGTGTTGTCTGTTGTGATCGCTCCATTTTCATTTCTAATTTTGTTGATTTGATTTTTCTCCCTTTTTTTCTTGATGAGTCTGGCTAATGGTTATTCTTTTTTTTTAAATTTTATTTTATTTTCAAACTTTACATAATTGTATTAGTTTTGCCAAATATCAAAATGAATCCATCACAGGTATACATGTGCTCCCCATCCTGATGGTTATCCTTAAAAGTCACATCCTAATGGTTATTCTTAAAAGTCTTTTCCTACTTTGAGTTCTGCTTCTTATTAACTTACTGCTTTTCTGTGATACTTTAGAACTTTGAAAGCTTTCTATTTTTAGTAGTCAAGTCCACCAATAATATTCCTTCAGGGTCTTTTTTTGCTTTCCCCCCCATTTTAATCAGGGATAACTGACATACAACACAGAATAGGTTTGATATGTACAATACAATGATTCGACTTGTATACATTATGATATGATTACCACAATAAGTCTAGTTAATGTATCATCCCATGTAGATACAAAAAAAACCAAAAAAACAAAACAGCTTATGACGAGAACTCTTAGGATTTATTCCTTTAGCAATTTCATATATGTCCCACTGCAGTACTAACTAATAGTGCTCATGTTGTACATGATATGTCTAGTGCTTACTTATAACTGGGAATTTGTACAATTTGAGCCCTGTATCCAGTTGCCTCTCCTTCCACCTACTCCCTACCTGTGGTAATCACAAAATTACTTCTTATACTATGAGTTTCTTTTTTTTTTTTTAAGGAAAACTTTCCACACATAAGTGAGATTATACAGTATTTGTCTTTCTCTTTCTGACTTATTTCACTTAGCATAATGCCCTCAAAGTCCATTGATAGTGTCACAAATGACACAGTTTTCTCCTTTTTATGGATGAAAAATACTTCATATATACATCCATATGCTGGCAACTTCTTTATCTATTTAGCCATCATTGGATACTTAGGTTGTTTCCAAGTCTTAGTTATTGTAAATAATGCTGCAATGAACATATGGGGAGAAGATATCCCTTTGACATATTTAGTTTCCTTCATATACACACTAGACCCTTGAACAACACAAATCTGAGCTATGGGGGTCTAATTATGTGTGGATTTTTTCAATAATTACCTTCCGAACTAGGTCTGTGGTTGGTTTTGGTTGAATCTGCAGATATAGAATGACAGATACAGAACTACAGATGCAGAAGTCCTAATATGGGACCTGAGCATCCCCAAACTCTGTTGTCCCTAGTGGTTCCTGGACCCCTGTTGATACCAAGGGTATCTTCTGTATACTTCTGGGTATATAGAAGTATAATTGCTAGCTCATATGCTATCTCTATTTTTAATTTTTTGAGGAGTTTGAATGTCTTTTTAATGTTCTTTTTGGCCAAATATTACTTCTCATTTCAAGATTAGTAGCATTCATCCATATAGTCATTTTGTGTTTTTTTTTCTCATATGTGGGCTTTTCGTTATAAAATAATACATGGGAATGATTAGGAAGAAAAAAGATTCAGATTAGCTCAGTTTAAAAAAATGTATAACAATCATCACTTCATCTTGTCATCTACAAAAATTAAGCTGCTCGTTGTTTCCTGTTTTTTTTTTTTAAACAGATGAATAGAGAACATTTTATAAGATTTTTAATAGAAATGATATGTTACAAGAAATAATGTAGCAATTCTGCACCATCTATTTTTAAAGGTATCTTTACATTGCCTGCTCTGGGAGTTGGTGATGGACTGGGAGGCCTGGTGTCTGTGGTCCATGGGGTTGCAAAAGGACAGACATGACTGAGAGACTGAATCGAACTGAACTTACATCGCTTGGAGATTTGGTTGAATACTTCTTGAAGTGGAGATAACTGGCTGAGTTTTTATAAGGCCCTACAGTGATTGGATTTTTATAGGAATTTTACTCAAAGATCTCTGTACTAGACTAGACATTCATAAGTCAAAGAGAAACTAGCTGCCTTTTTATATTATATTATGTAATGGCTAACTTACTGGAGAGCATAAGTGAGGAGGTAATACTCTGCTTAATTCCTCATCCTTCCTGTGTACCTGGTCAGGGCTCAAGCTGACCACTGTACATGGTTCCCTGAAATTTGTCAGAGGAGTGAAGACAGACCAAGTATCAAAGTTTCCTTGAAAGTGAGCTTTGAATCTTACTCCCATATGTTCAGGAGCTTTTATGCTATGAAAAATGAAAGTATTAGTTGCTCAGTCATGTCTGACTCTTTTTGACACCATGGATAGCCCAGAAGATTCCTCTGTCCATGGGATTTACCAGGCCAGAATACTGGAGTGGGTAACCTTTCCCTTCTACAGGGAATCTTCCAGACCTAGGAACTGAACCCAGGTCTCCTTCACTGTCGGCAGATCCCTTACCATCTGATCCAGCAGGGAAACCTGGTACTTTTTTATGTTACAGTGGCAAATTTTATTGGATAGTGAATTGTGCATATTGATATAGCCAAATGGATTTATTTGCTGTATTCTTTTTTCTAATTTTTTTCTTAATTGTATTTAACTTAGAAAGTAGTAATTGATGAATGACCTTTACTACTTTAGAGAGCTAATTACTTCAACTCCAACACAGATTATACAAATTTTATCAAGCAGAACAGTACCTTTGCTATCAACTCAAAAACTGTTTCTTAACTCTCAAATATACTATCTAATGGAAACATCTAGGAGAGATTTACAAATTTTTATTTCACTTAAAAATCTAGGCCTTTAGAAATCTACTAAGAAATCTAACTAAAAGAAAAGTATATAAATCCAATATAAGTATCTTAACTTAGGCTGCTGTAACAAATAACCAAAGATTTGGTGGCTTAAACAATAGCCATTTGTTTTTCATCATTCTGAATGAAAGTTTTAAACCAGGATGCTAGTTCTGTGTGATCAAATTATGGTTAGGACTCTCTTTGTGGCTTACAGATGGCTGTTTTCTTGCTTTATCCTCAAATGGTGGAGATAGATGAGTGGGGAGCAGGTGAGGAAAACAGGCTGTCTAGCCTCTTCTTATGAGGGCACTAATCTCACCCTGAGGATCACATCTTCATGACCTCATCTAACCCTAGTTATTCTCCAAAGGCCCTTCCTCTAAATACCATTACATTGGGATTTATGTATTCAACATATGAATTTTGGTGGTACACAAACATTTGATCATTAACTACTAGGAATTGTGTTCATGATATAATTCTTCCAAAGATTACATATAAAATATTATGAATAAAATTTTAAATGGATTTTGTTTTCATAAAACACACAGATATTACTGTAGGTCTTACTGTAGAAGCATCTTTATTACTGCCTAAGTGATTTACGGTCCTGTGATGGAACTTCTACTGCTTCAGTAAACAAAAGAAAGCAATTTCAAATTCAATTATTAAAATGCTAACATTAGTTTGGTATGGAACCAAACAGAAAATCACTTTTGTCCATGGCTTAAAAAGTAACATTGCCCACAGTGTGAAGTAACTTGAAACCATTATGAAGCCAAATGCAATGATATTGAATAACTTTATTTTTCTTGATGTATTCCAAGAGCTATATTTTATTACATTCAAAACTAAAATAGTCTCACCTGGGACTTTTCCAGGAAGACTCCTCTTGTAAGCTTTTATCTCAAAAATGAGAGGATGAAGCATTTGTTCACTTCTATTTTTTTTGAAGACCTCTTACACTCTTCAAACATATGTATAATTTGCCTTTTTATATGTGTTTCTCTTCCATCTTTTTGTGTTTTTCCTCCATAAAGTGAACAGAGGTTTAAAAAATATGTAATTATACAAAAATGCTAAGGTGCATTTTTTCACGTTAATGTATCCTAATTCAGATGCACAATAGAGTTGATGATAAGTCAAAGCTTAGATGTTTCTTGATGTTTCTTTCTTGCTGCTGCTAAGTCGCTTCCGTCATGTCTGACTCTGTGCAACCCTGTAGACGGCTGCCTACCAGGCTCCTCCATCCTTGGGATTCTCCAGGCAAGAACGCTGGAGTGGGTTGCCATTTCCTTCTCCAATGCATGAAAGTGAAAAGTGAAAGTGAAGTAGCTCAGTCGTGTCTAACTCTTCACGACCCCATGTACTGCAGCCTACCAGGCTCCTCTGTCCATGGGAGTTTCCAGGCAAGAGTACTGGAGTGGGGTGCCACTGTTTCTTTCTTCAGTTCAGTTCAGTTCAGTCGCTCAGTCGTGTCCGACACTTTGCGACCCTATGAATTGCAGCACGCCAGGCCTCCCTGTCCATCACCAACTCCCGGAGTTCACTGAGACTCATATCCATCGAGTCAGTGATGCCATCCAGCCATCTCATCCTCTGTCGTCCCCTTCTCCTCCTGCCCCCAATCCCGCCCAGCATCAGAGTCTTTTACAATGAGTCAACTCTTCGCATCAGGTGGCCAAAGTACTGGAGTTTCAGCTTTAGCATCATTCCTTCCAAAGAAATCCCAGGGCTGATCTCCTTCAGAATGGACTGGTTGGATCTCCTTGCAGTCCAAGGGACTCTCAAAAGTCTTCTCCAACACCACAGTTCAAAAGCATCAATTCTTCGGTGCTCAGCCTTCTTCACAGTCCAACTCTCACATCCATACATGACCACAGGAAAAACCATAGCCTTGACTAGACGAAACTTTGTTGACAAAGTAATGTCTCTGCTTTTCAATATGCTACCTAGGTTGGTCATAACTTTCCTTCCAAGGAGTAAGCGTCTTTTAATTTCATGGCTGCAGTCACCATCTGCAGTGATTTGGGAGCCCAGAAATATAAAATCTGACACTGTTTCCACTGTTTCCCCATCTATTTCCCATGAAGTGATGGGACCAGATACATGATCTTCATTTTCTGAATGTTGAGCTTAAAGCAACTTTTTCACTCTCCTATTTCACTTTCATCAAGAGGCTTTTTAGTTCCTCTTCAATTTCTGCCATAAGGGTGGTGTCATCTGCATATCTGAGGTTATGGATATTTCTCCCAGCAATCTTGATTCCAGCTTGTGCATCTTCCAGCCCAGCGTTTCTCATGATGTACTCTGCATATAAGTTAAATAAGCAGGGTGACAATATACAGCCTTGAGGTACTCCTTTCCTATTTGGAACCAGTCTGTTGTTCCATGTCCAATTCTAACTGTTGCTTCCTGACCTGCATACAAATTTCTCAAGAGGCAGGTCAGGTGATCTGGTATTCCCATCTCTTTCAGAATTTTCCACAGTTTATTGTGACCCACACAGTCAAAGGCTTTCGCATAGTCAATAAAGCAGAAATAGATGTTTTTCTGGAACTCTCTTGCTTTTTCCATGATCCAGCAGATGTTGGCAATTTGATCTCTGGTTCCTCTGCATTTTCTAAAACCAGCTTGAACATCAGGATGTTCATGGTTCACATACTGCTGAAGCCTGGCTTGGAGAATTTTAAGCATCACTTTACTAGCGTCTGAGATGAGTGCAATTGTGCAGTAGTTTGAGCATTTTTTGGCATTGCCTTTCTTTGGGATTGGAATGAAAACTGACCTTTTCCAGTCCTGTGGCCACTGCTGAGTTTTCCAAATTTGCTGGCATATTGAGTGCAGCACTTTCACAGCATCATCTTTCAGGATTTGCAATAGCTCTACTGGAATTCCATCACCTCCACTAGCTTTGTTCATAGTGATGCTTTCTAAGGCCTCACTTGACTTCATATTCCAGGATGTCTGGCCTAGGTCAGTGATCAGACGATCGTGATTATCTGGGTCCTGAAGATCTTTTTTGTATAGTTCTTCTGTGTATTCTTGCCACCTCTTCTTAATATCTTCTGCTTCTGTTAGGTCCATACCATTTCTGTCCTTTATCGAGCCCATCTTTGCATGAAATGTTCCCTTGGTATCTCTAGTTTTCTTGAAGAGATCTCTAGTCTTTCCCATTCTGTTGTTTTCCTCTATTTCTTTGCACTGATTGCTTAAGAAGGCTTTCTTATCTCTTCTTGCTATCCTTTGGAACTCTGCATTCATATGTTTCTTTCTTAGTGGTTCACTAATAATGGTGCATATTATAATAAGTGTTCTTTTAGTGTGAAACATAGTTTAATAAAGCATTTAGCATGTGCACTTAGCTGTGCACATGTAAAAGTTGGCTCTTGTTTGCTGTGTACTACTAATCACAGAGCAAGAAAAAACAAATAAAGCAAAATGATCTTGCCCCTGAGGGCCGATAATATAGCATCAGTTCAGTTGCTCAGTCATGCCCGACTCTTTGCGACCCCATGAATAGCAGTATGCCAGGCTTTCCTGTCCATTACCAACTCCTGGAGTCCACCCAAACCCATGTCCATTGAGTCGGTGATGCCATCCAACCATCTCATCCTGTGTAGTCCCCTTTTCTCCTGTCTTCAATCTTTCCCAGCATCAGGGTATTTTCAGATGAGTCAGCTCTTCACACAGGTGGCCAAACTATTGGAGTTTCAGCTTCAGCATCAGTCCTTACAATGAACACCCAGGACTGATTTCCTTTAGGATGGACTGGTTGGATCTCCTTGCAGTCCAAGGGACTCTCAAGAGTCTTCTCCAACATCACAGTTCAAAAGCATCAGTTCTTCTGCACTCAGCTTTATAGTTCCAAAGAATAGCAAGGAGAGATAAGAAAGCCTTCCTCAGCAATCAATGCAAAGAAAAGGAGGAAAACAACAGAATGGGAAAGACTAGAGATCTCTTAAAAAAATTAGAGATACCAAGGGAACATTTCATGCAAAGATGGGCAAAATAAAGAACAGAAATGGTAGGGACCTACCAGAAGCATAAGATATCAAGAAGAGGCGGCAAAAATACACAGAAAAACTGTACAAAAAAGATCTTTATGACCCAGATAATCATGATGCTGTGAGCACTCACCTAGAGACTGCCATCTTGGAATGTGAAGTCAAGTGGGCCTTAGGAAGCATCACTACGAACAAAGCTAGTGGAGATCAATGGAATTCCAGTTGAGTTACTTCAAATCCTGAAAGATGATGCTATGAAAGTGCTGCACTCAATATGCCAGCAAATTTGGAAAACTCAGTAGTGGCCACAGGACTGGAAAAGGTCAGTTTTCATTCCTATCCCAAAGAGAGACAATGCCAAAGAATGCTCAAACTACAGCACAATTACACTCATCTCACATGCTAGTAAAGTAATGCTCAAAATTCTCCAAGCCAAGCTTCAGCAATACATGAACCATGAACTTCCAGGTGTGTAAGCTGGTTTTAGAAAATGCAGAGGAACCAGAGATCAAATTCCCAACTTCCGCTGGATCATAGAAAAAGCAAGAGAGTTCCAGAAAAACATTTATTTCTGCTTTATTGACTATGCGAAAGCCTTTGACTGTGTGGATGACAATAAACTGTGGAAAATTCTGAAAGAGATGGGAATACCCGACCACCTGACCTGCCTCTTGAGAAATTTGTATGTAGGTCAGGAAGCAACAGTTAGAACTGGACATGGAACAACAGACCAGTTCCAAATAGGAAAAGGAGTATGTCAAGGCTGTATATTGTCACCCTGCTTATTTAACTTATATGCAGAGTACATCATGAAAAATGCTGGTCTAGAGGGAGCACAAGCTGGAATCAAGATTGCCGGGAGAAATATCAATAACCTCAGATATGCAGATGACACCATTCTCATGGCAGAAAGTGAAGAAAAACTAAAGAGCCTCTTGATGAAAGTGAAAGAGGAGAGTGAAAAAGTTAGCTTAAAGGTTAACATTCAGAAAACTAAGATCATGGCATCTGGTCCCATCACTTCATGGAAATAGATGGGGAAACAGTGGAAATAGTGTCAGACTTTATTTTTCTGGGCTCCAAAATCACTGCAGATGGTAACTGCAGCCATGAAATTAAAAGACGCTTAGTTCTTGGAAGGAAAGTTATGACCAATCTAGACAGTATATTGAAAAACAGAGACATTACTTTGCCAACAAATGTTCGTCTAGTCAAGGCTATGGTTTTTCCAGTGGTCATGTATGGATAATATAGCATGGCAAAAGAGTACATAATAAATCTGAGCTCACTATCTCAATAACATCTATTTTAATGTTTTTAATTGTCTCTAATCTTTTCCCTCTTAATTTCTGCCTCCCTCTTACTGTGTCCTTGGGCACCAACTTCAGAGAAAAACAAACAAACAAAAAAGTTCTACCACTAATGTACTATCAAAATTGTAGAAAAGTCACTGTTATTTAGTTGCTAAGTCACATCTGACTCTTGCTAAGACCCCATGGATTATAGCCGACTAGGGTCCTCTGTCTGTGGGTTTTTCCAGGCAAGAATACTGAAGTGTCTTGCCATTTCCTTCTCCAGGAGATCTTTCTGACCCAGGAATCAAACCTGCATCTCCTGCATTGGCAGGGAGATTCTTTACCACTGAGCCAGTAGAAAAGTAAAGTAAAATAAAATAATTTTATTTAAAAATGATTCAAATAACAGCTCATTTTCTATTAAAAAGTGTTGAAGCAGATCTAAAGTCTTAGGTCTAATTATCATGTGTTTTTCTAAGTATATGTGACCCTTAGGGGAATATTTGGTAGTCTCAAGACTTTTGCATTTTCTACACACTGAGAACTACCGAACGAAAACATTATCCTTCTCTTCTCTGAAATTTAGGATAGTTATGTCTAACTCCCTAGATAGTGTATCTATATATATTTTAACATATACTTCAAACCCAAAATGTATGAACTTTCTTTCGGTATTTGTATTCATTCTCATCACAGAAACAGATAAAAGCTTGTTTCTCCTTTAGCGATTATGGCACCTTTATCATTCTAAGTAAACAAGGAAAAAGTCCTATAGTAATTTTTGCCTTGTCTTCATCTCTTATATCCAATTCATGAACAAATCATGTAAACTCTCCTTTTAAAATGAATCCAGAGACTTTTGTTTCTGACCATGACAGGATACTGGACTAGGATTAGCCTTCCCTTTGAAAAAAAATAAAACACTGAGAAACTGGATAAATCTATAATTATTTTTTAGATGTTGGAAAACAGGAGTCTTAGAAATGTGGTTCTTATGAAAAAAGAAACAAATGAGCCTTATGTTTGCACAGGATCTTGATATGGAGGAAATTTCCAGAACACAGTGCATCAAAGGGAAATAAAAAGAAGATATATGAGTCTTATTGATGTGAGGAAACAGCAGTGAGTTTGGGGATGCTGAGGAAGCTAAAATTTTCAAGAAACAGTACTGGATAAGAGGGAGCTGCTTAGAGTGCCTGGAGCTTTTTGGCTGTAAAAGTGTGCAATCTGTAAGGACAGGCAACCAACAACTACTGGGGAAATAGAATCTCAAAAACTTGAGGAACTCAAACAGGTTGAAAGATGTTAGAATTCCAACCACCCAGAATGAAGAGATGTCAGTGAGTACTCAAGCCAGTCAGGTGAAACCCAGAAAGTTTCTTCCTTAGATAGAGCATGACAATAGCCCTAGAATAATTTTTTGTTGTTGTTTTTACCAGACCTGACATAACAAAGGTGAAACCATCACTAATTATAGATCAAGATGGTTCTCAGATAAAATAATTGCTGGTAAGAATAAAAGTGTTTTAAAGCAAACAAAGCAAAATATAGATTATATTATTCACAATATTTATCATTCAGTGAAAATTACAAGAGATATAAAGAGCTGAATAATATGGGCAAAGAGTATAAAATGCTCTCAAGGTTAAGAGAGGAAAATCTGATTGACTATAAGTAGGTATACACACTCAATGAAAACTGAAAACACATGAATGCTCCAAAAGTTTGAAAGAATGTCTTTTATGTTGGTTTTCTAACATATAATTTTTACTCAAATACCTATGATTCAAATATTTTCCAAGACTTAAGTTCTAGGTGTTCAATTTATCTTCCAAATGTATTTTTCCCATATGTATCTTCAGTACTTTCCAAATTATTTCTACAGCTTTAAAATAAGATTAATAACAGATTTAGTTTAAATACTTCCAGGCTCACCTGAGAAAGCTGTATGCAAGTCAAGAAGCAACAGTTAGAACCAGGCATGGAATAATGGACTCCTTCCAAATTGGCAAAGGAGTATGTCAAGGCTGTATATTGTCACCCTGCTTAGGTAACTTACACACAGTGTATATCATATTAAATGCCAGGCTGGATGAATCACAAGCTGGAATCAAGATTGCCAGGAGAAATATCAATAACTGCAAATATGCAGATGATACCACTCTAATGGCAAAGTAGCAAAGAGGAACTAAAGAACCTCTTGATGAGGGTGAAAGAGGAGACAAAGAATGTTGGCTTAAAACTCATCATTCACAAAACTAAGTTCATGGCATCTGGTCCCATCACTTCATGGCAAATAGATGGGTAAAAAGTGGAAACAGAGACAGAATTTATTTTCTTGGGCTCAAAAATCATTACTGGCACTGACTTCAGCCATGAAATTCAAAGACTCTTGCTCCTTGGAAGAAAGCCTATGACAAAATTAACATATTACAAAACATAACTCTGCCAACAAAGATCTGTATAGTCAAAGTTTCAGTTTTTCTAGTAGTCATGTACAGATGTGAGAATTGGATGATAAAGAAGGCTAAGCACTGAAGAATCAATGCTTTCTAACTGTGGTGCTGAGGAGATTCTTGAGAGTCCTTTGGACAGCAAGAAGATTAAATCAATAAATCCTAAAGGAGATCAATCCTGAATATTCATTGGAAGGACTGATGCTGAAGCTGAAACTCCAATACTCTGACTAAGTGATGCGAAGAAAAATTCATTGGAAAAAACACTGATGCTGTGAAAGATTGAGGGTGACAAGAGAAGGGGGAGACAGAGGATGAAATGGTTGAATGGCATCACCAACTCAAAGGACATGAGTTTGAGCAAACTCTAGGAGATGGTGAAGGTCAGGGAAGCCTGGCATGCTGCAGTCCATGGAGTTACAGAGTCAGACATGACTTAGCAACTGAACAACAACATGACACACTTTAATAACATGTTTGTTAGATTAAACAAGAATATGGCTATAAACTGCTAAAGCATGCCATGAGTAATATCTGCTCTATTTAAGATGGCACCAGACACTGATAGACTCCTGTTGAATGGATATTTAGAGTGTGGTGTAAACTTAGTGGAAGAACTTTGCAAACATCATCAGGTCAACTATTATTGCTGCATACTTTTTTGCCAAAGTAGAGTCAGCTACCTCTATCTGGAATTGGCTGCCACCTATGTTATCCCTTCCCTGTTCTCTGTCTCCTAGGTGTGTTATCCTTATATACATTTGTATTTATCACTCGACAATATAATTGTAATTTATTATGTATTTACCACAAAGTTATGCATGGTTAGTATATAAGAACCATCATATAGTTACCTTTATAATCTTGCAGCTCGGCAAATAATAAATCATCATAAAATTTCACTGAGCAAACAAATAATATACAAGATTTCGGAAGTAACTTGGCTCTGTGAGAAAGGGCCTTCCCTGTCCTGTTGCTTGAAGGTAGAACTTCTATGAGCACTTTAAACTTCTATTCTCAAGCTTAGATATCTGTTGAAATGCAAAAAACACTTAGACATGTTAATCTGCAGGTAGCACAGAACTTGAAACAAAATTCTCATTTTTAATTATAATTTTATATGGAGAAAATGTAGACTTCCATGTAGTTCTAAGAAATAACATAGATTCCAAGTACCCTTTTCCTAGTTACTCCCAATTCTAACATCTTGAAATACTATAATATGATTTTTCTGTTGGTGTTTGGTTGAAATAGGGTAAGTATTAACAAACATGTTCTGTTGTTAGATTGCCCAATTCTGTTTATTTGTTTGTATGTGTTGTTGTTGTTTAGTTTTTTTGTGTGTGTTTTTTTTTTAATAAAATAGGCTTTTCTATGATCTTTTTTTGGTTTGTTTGTATGTGCTTTGTTTTTTTTTTTTTTGGTTGTTTTTTACTTTATGTGGGGATTTTTCATAGGGATAATAGACTTTTCTTTGAACTTTTCTGTTGTGTGCCTGTTGATCTAGGTGGTGGTCTCTGCAGTGCCTTGTCTGGGACATATGAAGCAAAGGAAACACAGGGGACTCATCATTATGTCTGTGAAGTCTCTAGGCAGTATTCTTTCTTCTTTCCATCTTTCAGAGTGTTCATATGCTTCTTTGTTTTAGGGTTTTTAGGTTGTAAGAATGAGGACTGGGAGGAATGACATTTGTGCATATTGGTGAACCAGATATGTTTTCAAAATATATCAGTAGAATGGGTTTGTAACTTATGGGAATGGAAAACAATTACAAATGAGATTTACCTAGATTAAGCAAAGACACTGTAGGCTGTATGCTTTAAATAGCAGAAGAGAAATCACAAATGGGAAAGAAAGTAATATGAGAAATATGGCAATACAAAAGACAAATTTTGATTGCTATGCCATCTTTTTCCTAAGAGATGGCCCAAGATGACAATATTTCTAAACACACAGAGATTCTCAAAACTCTGACTATAAAGAAGGAGGAAATTGTGTCCAATCATAGAAACAGAATTTAATTTGAGTGAACTGAAGAAACATCAAACCTATCATATTATACCTAGGCCTTCTTCCAAATAGAAGTGAGATTATAATTTAGATATCTGCAAAAAATAAACATTTGCATTAAATGTGTTTGTAAAATACAATGCTACAGAGAGGGAGGGAAGAAAAAGACAGGGAAAATAAAATTTGTTACAGATTTCAGATTATTGAGCCCCGGTGTAAAATTTCCTTGTCATTTTAACAGTTTGTTGTTTTTCAGTTGCTCAGTTGTGTCTAACTCTCTGCAACCCCATGGGCTACAGATGCCAGGCTTCCCTGTCCTTCACCATCTCCTGAAGCTTGCTCAAACTCACATCCATCGAGTTGGTGATGCCATTCAACCATCTCGTTATCTGTCATCCACTTCTCCTGCCTTCAGTCTTTTCCAGTAGCAGGGTGTTTTCCAATTAGTTGACTCTTTGTATTGTTAGTCATAGGAAGTCATGAACAGGTAAATCAAATAGAAAACTGTACTTGTTATTTGAGGCAATTAAAGAGGCATGACTATGGAAATAATCAGATTGGCATCTGTCTGATCAGGGACTTAAATACTGTGTCTAAAATTGCTAAGGCATCTGATGTTTGCATGCTGCTTAATGAAACAACAATCCTGACAAATTTTTAATTTTTTAGAGTAAAATCTTGTTTAAGCGTTGTTGTAATGCCATTCAAGTCTCATCAACTGGGAGCACAAGACCAAAATTCCCCACTGAGGCTAGAGATGATTTGGTATTTATGGTCATTCAATCAAGTTGCTTTATTTAGCAATAGTAGAAAATGCAGCTGATTTATCAGCAGTGGCTGCATGATATGATCATTCCACACTCCAGAATTTTGTAATTGGTAGGATGTTATAATTTTGTCTACAAGGAAAGATTTGGATCTTTGATTCATAAAAACTCTTCTTTAATAACAAAATTTAAAAGGAAAGTGTTCATAAAAATAGTAGCAGAGCCAAACTTCGGTATTCTCAAATAAGGCATAGTATTTTAATGAATAAACCAGTTTTTAAAAGAGAGAGGAAAATAAATTTGTTTATAGATCACATGAGTAGCTGTTTCATTGACATAATTATAGATAGGAAAAATCAGTTTTTCTATACAACTATAATTGTCTCCTTAAAACTAGAGAAAATGAGAATGATTTTTTTCAAATGTGAAAGTATAGGGGATATAGCTAGTGCTGATTGTGACTTTTCTGGCTAGTGAATAAATTTTGAAATTTGGTATTAAAAAGACATTTGAGTCTTAACTTTATATCACTCAATACTTTCAGATTCAACGTTGTCATATGTAAAACAGAGATAATACACATTATAGTGGAAAGTGAAATAATAGATGAAAAAAGCTTGAAATTTTATACTTTTACTATAATACATTTCATAGCATAAAATATTCATGCCTTAAACACTTAATCTTTGTTTTACTCTCTAATATATGTTCAGTTTCTAAATCTCACAAGAAACTGAAATTCAGGGAGGATAAATAATATTCCAAAAATCACCAATGAGTGGCAGAGGTGGAATTTTAACTCCTGTCTTTAGAGTACGTATTAACAAAAAAAAAAAAAAGCTAACTCCATTACTCTAAATTTGTTCCTAGTAATATTAGTATACCTGAACATTCTTCATGATATTTCTCCTATAGGTGGCTGCAATGTACTTTATCACTTATCTCATTTCTCCTTTTATATTTTACCTTCAGTTCAGTTCAGTCGCTCAGTTGTGTCCGACTCTTAGTGACCCCATGAATCGCAGCACACCAGGCCCTCCCTGTCCGTCACCAACTCCTGGAGCCTAACCAAACTCATGTCCATTGAGTCGGTGATACCATCCAGCCATCTCATCCTCTGTTGTCCCTTTTCCTCCCGCCCCCAATCCTTCCCAGCATCAGGGTCTTTTCCAGTGAGTCAACTCTTCGCATGAGGTGGCCAAAGTATTGGAGTTTCAGCTTCATTAGTCCTTCCAATGAATATTCAGGACTGATTTCCTATAGGATTGACTGGTTTGGTCTCCATGCAGTCCAAGGTACTCTCAAGAGTTTTCTCCAACACCACAGTTCAAAAGCATCAATTCTTCGGCACTCAGCTTGCTTTATAATCCAACTCTCACATCCACACATGACTACTGTAAAAACCATAGCTTTGACTAAATGGACATTTGTCAGCAAAGTAACTTCTCTGCTTTTAATATGCTGTCTAATTTGGTCATAGCTTTTCTTCCAAGGAGCAAGCATCTTTTAATTTCACAGCTGCAGTCAGCATCTGAAGTGATTTTGGAGTTCAAGAAAATAAAGTCTGTCACTGTTTCCATTGTTTCCCCATCTATTTGCCATGAAATGATGGGACCAGGTTCCATGATCTTAGTTTTTTGAATGTTAAGTTTTAAGCCAGCTTTTTCACTCTCCTGTTTTGCTTTCATCAAAGGCTCTTTAGTTTCTCTTCACTTTCTGCCATAAGGGTGGTATCATCTGCATATCTGAGGTTATTGATATTTCTCCCGCAATCTTGATTCCAGCTTGTGCTTCATCCAGCCTGGCATTTTGCATGATGTACTCTGCATATAAGTTAAATAAGCAGGGTGACAATATACAGTCTTGATATACTGCTTTCCCAATTTGCAACCAGTCTGTTGTTCCACGTCCGGTTCTAACTGTTGCTTCTTGACCTGCATACTGATTTCTCAGAAGGCAAGTCAGGTGGTCTGGTATTTCCATCTCTTGAAGAATTTTCCACAGTTTTGATTCATATAGTTAAAGGCTTTGGTGTAATCAATAAAGCAGAAGTAGATGTTTTTCTGGAATTCTCTTTCTTTTTCTAGGATCCAACAGATGTTGGCAATCTGATCTCTGATTCCTCTACCTTTTCTAAATCTGGCTTGAACATCTGAAAGTTCACGGTTCATGTGCTGTTGAAGCCTGGCTTGGAGAATTTTGAACGTTGCTTTGCTAATGTGTGAGGTGAGCACAATTTTGTGATAGTTTGAACATTCTTTGGTGTTTCCCTTCTTTGGGATTGGAATGAAAACTGACCTTTTCCAGTCCTGTGGCCACTGCTGAGTTTTCTAAGTGTGCTGACATATGAGTGCAGCACTTTCACAGCATCATCTTTTAGGATATTATTTTATTTATTTTTTATTTTATTTATTTTATTATTATTATTATTATTTTACTTTAGGATTTTAAATAGCTCAACTGGGATTCCATTACCTCCACTAACTTTGTTCATAGTGATGCTTCCTAAGGCCCACTTGACTTCGCATTCCAGGATGTTTCACTCTAGGTGAGTGATCACACCATCATGGTTATCTGGGTCATGAAGGTCTTTTTTGTATAGTTCTTCTGTGTATTCTTGCTACTTCTTCATAAATATTTTGCTTCTGTTGGTTCCATACCATTTCTGTCCTTTATTGTGCTCACCTTTGCATGAAATATTCCCTTGGTAATCTCTAATTTTCTTGAAGAGATCTCTAGTCTTTCCCATTCTATTGTTTTCCTCTTTTCTTTGCACTGATCACTGAGGAAGACTTTCTTCTCTCTCCTTGCTGTTCTTTGGAACTCTGAATTCAAATGAGTATGTTTCCTTTTCTCCTTTGTCTTTAGCTTCTCTTCTTTTCTCACCTATTTGTAAGGCTTCCTCAGAGAACCATTTGGCCTCTTTGCATTTCTTTTTCTTGGATATGGTCTTGATCCCTGCCTCCTGTACAATGTCACAAATCTCTGTCTATAGTTCATCAGGCACTCTGTCTATCAGATCTAATCCCTTGAATCTATTTGTCACTTCCACTGTATACTCATAAGGGATTTAAGTTAGGTCATACCTGAATGGTCTAGTGGTTTTCCTTATTTTTCAATTTAAGTCTGAATTTTGCAATAAGGAGTTCATGATCTGAGCCACAGTCTGCTCCTGGTAATTTTTTTGTTTGTTTTTTCTGACTGTATGGAGCTTCTTCATTTTTGGCTGCAAAGAATATAATCCATCTGATTTCAGTATTGACTATCTGGTGATGTCCATATGTAGAATCTTCTCTTGTGTTGTTGGAAGAGGGTGTAGGTTATGACTGGTGTGTTCTCTTGCCAACCTCTGTTAGCCTTTGCCCTTCTTCATTTTGTACTCCAAGGTCAAATTTTCCTGTTACTTCAGTTATCTCTTGACTTCCTACTTTTGCTTTCCAGTCCCCTATGATGTAAAGGACATCTTTTTTTTTTTTTTTTTTTTGGTGTTTTTTCTAGGAGGTCTTCATCAAACTGTTCAATTTCAGCTTCTTTAACATTTCTGATTGGGGCATTGACTTGGATTACTGTGATATTAAATGGTTTGCCTTCAATGATATCAATGATATCTCTTGTGTTACTAAAGAAAAGTCACTTAATAGTTGATGCCTCAGTTTCCTATCTGTGACATGATGATAATAATTAAGCAATAAATCTACCTACCTTGTCAGTTTGCTGAAGGATTGAAATAAGAGAAGTAGTTATAAAGGGCTTAGAACAGTACCTGTTACATAGGAGTTTTTCCTTAATCTCTCCATGGTTGCACTTTTTTAAATTTATTGTCAACAAAGGCCAAATGTTGCTAAATATGCATGCCAGACTTGTATGAGTAGGTATAATATTGTTTTCTTCTTTAGATGGAAATTATAAAAGTGAAATAGAAAATGTATACTAAGGAACTGGTTGTACTTTTAATGAGACAAAGCAAATGCCCATTGCATTGGAAGCTGGAGAAGACAATGTATTCTTCATGAAATGTTCAGTTCCAACTCTTATGTTGTTTTTGTTCTCCCAAATCTTCAAGGGTAGCAGTTTTATATAGCACCAAGCAGCTTCACCAAAATAAAGGAATGTCCATGTATTTTTATAAGTGAGAAAGAAGTCACTTGAACAATCACAGCTAAAAATCTTCAAGGTATAGAAAGTACAATTATAGTTTAAACATCATAATAACTAAAATAGCTTTTTTTTTGGTATTTGGATGATTCATATATCCTCTTCAGAGTTTAAAATCTACAATTTAAAATTCATAAATTTTGTTTCTAGAAAAAAGACCTAATACTCTGTTCCCAACTGTAGAGCTTTTGAATATTGTAGACCTTTAAAAAACAGATTAATTATGAATTAGAAATCAGATTTTACTAGAAATATCTAAGTTTATTCATTACAATGGTAACATGTGAGAGAAATGAGATATTATTTATTGAACTCTATAGTAAACAATAAGGTCATTGGAAAACACAAAGTTCAGAAATGAAGTATAAGCTTAGTGGTCTTTGTTCTCCTAAAAATATCAAAATAATTTATAGTAGCATATGTTTACATTTTTTGCTGCTCTATCTACTCATAATTGAGTATGTGCCATAGATCCATAATATGTTTTCAAATGTATCATGACTGTTTCCTCTTGGCCTTTGACTAAGATCAAGTGTTGTCTCAAGGGACTCTAGCCTGCAAAAGCCAAGAAACAGATTGTTATCTAATAAGCATTTTAACTAAAATGATGGTAACCGATATTACACTATCTGTTTGATTATTTATGAGTAATCCGTTGCTCAGTAAAGATGTTCAAAGCATTAGCCATAATGAATCTTCATCATTGTCAACCATGTCAGACAGTAATCACACTCCATATTTTTTTTTCTATTCTTTTAACTCTTTTTCTTTTGCCACTTGATTTGTTAACAAAAAATAAGTTAAGTATAGCTTAAAGTCATAAATCCTATTGGTTTAGAAGTATTTGACTTTTTCTTTTCTGCTGTCGAGATATTAATGGATCACCTATTATATTCACTGTAGCATTTTTACAGACTCCTTAAGAGACAGGTAATTATGTAATGGATGGATATTAGTGTGTGTGTGTGTGTGTGTCCCTACAGAGTCCCAGAAAAAACTGGGAGGAATTGCACTTTTTTTAGATTCCCATGTTTCAGCAAATAGTTTCTTTGCCTTCAGGCAACTGTCAACACTCAGGTGTAACCAATTAAGATGTATCACTGTGTGATGGGGAAATCACTCATTTCTTACCCATTACTTGTAGTTCTCATTCTTTGCTCAGATAAATCATATATTATTGGAACAAAGAGGAAATCTACCAAGCTCAAAAAATACATCTGCTGTCCTCCTTTGTAGTTAAGGTTACTATTTGACCTTACCTTATAACCTGTCACTGGGGCTTCTGGGGAAGTACTTAAAACACACACACATACACACACACACACACACACACACACACACACACACACACACACCTGACCACTTTGACTATTGGCTACTTGTATTTCTACTTCCTTCCACACTCATGGCTGTCACTGTGTGATTGCCTGGTTTTCCCTGAGGATGGCAGAGTAGAAAGGCAAAAAGATATTGGGGGGTTACTAGACCCTGCAATTCATGGGGTCACAAAGAGTCAGACACGATTGAGCGACTGAACTGAACTGAGACCTCAGCAGCCCTGGTTGGACTGTCTCCAAATTTATCATTAAGTGACAGATTCCTCATTAATTTTGTCTGGGTCAGTCCCTTCTAGAAATCTTATATTCACAGTGAAATCTAATCCTTAGCATCTTCATAAGCCACGTATATTTTAGAAAGTACTTTGTAAGAACATAATGCCTTAAGTATCTAAAGAAAGTGATTGATCAAATCTTAGATTCTGAAGTTTGAAACTTCAGTTTTTATGGCACATGAAACTTAAGATATTTTATAGTTACACTTAGTTGCCCTTATTAGGAGTATATGGTAATATAGAAAAATATTATGATTTAAGCATGGACTATTCTCATTTGGGAATTAATAAAATCCTAGATTACTAACCTTGACAGACTGTACAATTCCAGGAAAGGAGGAAACATTTTTATCCTATCCAAAATATCCTTAGGGCCTACCAAATGATTTAAAACATGGAAGATTCTAAATAAATACTTTGAAATAGTTGAGTCAGTTAATGAAAAGATGAACAAACACAGGTTGTGCCCAAACAAACAAAACTCATACAATGTGTATCATTCTTCTTTGATGTTAAAAGACTTTTGTGCATGATTTCTGCCCTTGAATAGGCTCAACAAATAGAGCCCTGCAGTCCACATAAAGGCTTTTGTTTTCTGAGGTGTCTTTTTCTCTTCTCTTCCTCCCTTCTCCTGGTAACCTCCCCCACTCATCCCCTTCTCATGCCTTCCTTTTTCCCTCTCCTCCCTCCTCTCTCCTTCCCTCCTTTTCCCTTTTTTCTTTCCTTATTTTGTTGTCTCTCACTAGCCCATTTGCTTAGTGCCCCCAGTCTCCATCTTTTCAGCAAGACTTTGTGATCAAGAATCTGACTTTTTGAACCAAAGAGATATTGAGAATGAACACATATGTGAGTGCCTTCTTTTCATGAGAAAAAGAAATCCACTAAATTGTTTTCCAATAATACATGCTGTTTTTTTTTTTTCTTTACCTCTTAACCCCGGTTTTATTTCCTATGTAAGCAGAATAAAATTTTTACTGATTAGTTTACATGGCCTAGACCTCATATAAGCTTAGAAGCAGAATAAAAATAACATTTCTTCCTAGAATATTACATTTTAAACCCACTTAAAACATAACAACATGTAGAGATAGAAAGTGATTTTACTACAGCCTCCAAATATTAGATTGCACATCTCACCAAAATTAATTTTCAATACCTCTCTAAGTACAGGAAAAGTGGATAAAAATATTGCAGCCTGTTTTAAAAATAAATTGACCAAGTTTACTGATTCTAGATAAATTTCAACTACTACTCCTCATATCTTTAGTTTGATCTTGAACTTAATATCATATTGACCCCTGACTCTGTCTCTGGTCAGCTAGATAAAGTGCTGGAACTAGGGTTTGTATAATTTTATGCTGTGTTTTTTTAGTGTCTCTTAGATGAAAGTACAGCCAATATTGGGAAATAAAAGACTTTCTGTTCTTTGGATTCACTGGAAATCTTTGCTTATTTAAACATTTTTGAGATTCAAGGTAGAAACTGACCTTAGTTTATCATTGAAATAGACAATGAAAAAGTGTTCGGGAGGAGTCTCTGGACTTTAAAAAAAAAAAAAATTCCAAGTATGAGCCTTTGGCTTAACAATATTCTAGAGTCACATCACAGGTTGTAGGTTCATTTCTGTATTGATGTTTAAAAGCATATATGATATATATGTTTCAGGAGGTGATTTAAAATTATACTGATCACAAAACTCTGAGTCACTCACAAAGTGAAGAATAGTGCACTGAATTGCATGGCATCAACTGTGACGTTATCACCTCTGACACCAATGTAACCTTCTCTGAGAGGCCAATTCCCAGAAAAACTGCCAGAGCCCAGGCTTGAGAAGAAAGTGGATACAAAATATATTAATGTAGAGGCATCAATGCTGTTTCCCCAATTTCCATGGGTGTTTGACATAAAATGGTTATTACTGTTTTATTTTGATGTTAAACCTTTTTAAATTTTTCAAGTGTATAAAGTTGAATAAGATTTGAATATTAAGACATGGTACTATAAAATTCCATGTTGATTGTGTTTATATACATAAATACACAACATATTTGGAGGAATACAAAGTATTATTGAAGATAAACTTCAGGAGGAAAGAGTTTAGTAGTCAAGAAAGTTTTGGTGTCATTGGCAATTTTTGCTCTTTTTCTTATATTGAGATCTATATATTTATATCAATTGTAATTTTATAATTAAAATATTAAAACATAATATAATAATATCATATCTCAGAACTGGAAAGGTGGCTTAAAGGTATTTTAGCATATTTGTGACAGAAAATTCTCAGTTTTGATAGATAATAATAGAGTTCAATCTAGAATTAAGACCATCTTTGCTAATCTCTCTGCTTTAAAAATTAAACATTGACATTATGTCTATCAGTACAAATTAAATGCTAATTTACCACTATAAATTTTAAAAACTCAAATATTTGTTTAAAAACAGCTTACTAATGCAGTAATTACTTAAATCTAGAGTTTTTGTAATATATCAATGAGAAAACAATTTAAATAGAAATAAAATAACTAGATTCTAATATTGCCCAAATGTTTCCTTTTTTATGATCTTTAAATTTATCATTAAAAATATAGATTCTTATACCACTTTCTACATTTCTAGTGTTAAAAATGAATTTATAAATTCTTTCCACATTGTCACATACATCTTATTATTCAACAAAATAATATATGATAAATATAAGTATTTAAAATTATAGTTTAAGTGGATAGAAAATATGCATAGCAGATTATATAAGCATATATGTGCATGCTTTTATTTTTATATTTATTTTAGCAGAACAAAGCAGAATCCGGGAAAATTTAAGTGACAGGAGCAAATATTATGGCTTAGAATTTATACATCTTTTGGCAATAACTTATCCAAAATGTCCATAGAATGATACACGCAACTTTCTGCTTGCTGAGAACTACATTTCTCAAACTAATATGTTTGAGAATCTTGAAAATTTTTTGGAAATAAATTAGAGTAAATAGATGAGAAGAGAGTGATGTACAGTATGTCAAGTGACAGCAGGAAATTAACAGAAAAGGGAGCCCCTTTATGGAAACCTGAAAAAAAAATCATCAACATTTATAAGGGAAGTGTTTGGTCTCATATATCTATGACTACATTTATTTTGCATTATACTGGCAGATGTATACATATAATTTGCTAATTATAGTGGAAAATAAAATAAGTAAAATTACTTAGGAGATTTGACTTCCAAAAAACAAACATGATTCGTTTCTTATATGGTACAATATCATATACATGATATAATATGTATATGTATAATATCATATAAGAAATGAATCGCCAGTCCAGGTTTGATGCAGGATACAGGAAGCTTGGGGCTGGTGCACTGGGATGACCCAGAGGGATGGTATGGGGAGGAAGGTGGGAGTGGGGTTCAGGATTGGGAACATGTGTACACCTGTGGCGGATTCATGTTAATGTATGGAAAAACCAATACAATATTGTAAAGTAATTAGCCTCTAATTAAAATAAATAAATTTAAATTAAAAAAATGCTTTTTGAGGGGGGAGAGAGCAAAACAAAAAAGTACATTAGTGGTGGTGGTTTAGTTGCCAAGTCGTGTCCAACTCTTTGCAACCCCATGGACAGAAACCTGTGAGGCTCCTTTGTCAATGGGGTTCTCCAGGCAAGAATACTGGAGTGAGTTGCCATTTCTTCTCCAGGGGATCTTACCCACAGACCCAAGGATTGACCCACCTCACCTGCATTGCAGATGGATTTTTTTACTGCTGAGCCACCAAGGGAAGGTCCCATGTTTTATAGATTCAGTCACTTCGAAAACATAAGCCACTTGAAAGAAACAATTCTGATTTGGGGAAAGAAAAAAAATAACTGTAGAAATTAACAATTCAGCTAGAAAAGCTACAGCATTTTTTTTTTCTCTTTAACTTTAGAAGGCATCTTTGTTGCAAAATATTGTAATATCAATTAATTTCAGGACCAAGTTAGAAGAAAACTAGAGGCAGAGCATCTGTTCCCGGGTTTTACCTGCTGGTTGCCTCCCTCCTGCAATTTCAGAGCAATAAAATCTCTGCTATTGGATAATTTCCAGAGTAGTCTGGTTATTTCCTTTGTTGTGCAGCAATCAGTCTAAAGGGCTCTGCTCACAAGTTTTGGAGCCATGAGACCTGTTGAGAACTGAGATTTTGCTGTGCAGTGTGTTTGTGCACCAGCTGTAATGAGACCGGCTTTTTCACTGTGAGAATGTTTGTTATGGAAGCTTCTATTGTATTTTTATTTTTTCCTGGGTGTATTGCACATGCAAATTCTTTATACAGTTATTTTTGTGTGTTTTACTGGTTTTATGTGTCTTGATTTTTTAGAAGCCATAGCAGCATTGAAACATGTTTATATTTCCTTGACTGTTCATCTGATCCATAATCAATGAACCACATGGATAGTAAGAAACAATATCTGCCCTGGGGGTAGGATGTAAGTTTCTTATTTATTCCCTGCAGTTTGAGTTGCCTTCAATATGTAAAATTCTAAAAAGTTCATACCTGCTTGGACATTGCAGTTAATTCTTGGGATATGTCTGGAAATATAAGTTCTATTGAAACACTCCTAGCACTTAGTCAAGGTTCAGTTGCAACTAAAATTTTTCTCTAATTGTGTTCTAATTTTTCTCTAATTGTGGACACTAATTGTGTTCTCTCAAAAATAATAAAACACTATGTATATTCTGTTACATATGCTCTCAGAATTGGTACATGTAGAATATTCCAGTTATAATATATTATAAATTATATACTGTATAATATTAGATTGACAATCATATTAGTACATGTATATAAAGTTGCTTATTTGTTTATATATTATATATGTGGATAGACAGTTTAATAATTTTTAAGGTAAATAATTTCAGGAAAGTTTACATTTAATTTACAGAAATAATTCAAGTGTTTATATTTTCTACAATATAAACAAATACATTGTTTATATGTCTTATAATTACTTTTAAATTCCAATTTTATTTGGCTGATTTGCTCCAAGAATTTACTACCATCACTGAATAATAAAAAAATTATATTATTGGTTTTTTGCATCTATAAGAAATGAAATTATCCTCTGTACAATTATTCTCCTTAAAACAGAATATTGAAGAGCATAGCTGAGTGAATAAAATCAATATTTCTTGCAATTTCTAGAAAATTAGCAAAGTTTAAAAATCTATATGCACCCTGTGTTACCATTAATATGTAAAAGTAAGACAATATATATTAAATGAATCTTTGCAGGAATCTCACATGATTTTGTAATGCTCTTCTTTGTCACCTAACTCCTAAGGCTTTACTGTAAACTTGTAATATATAGCAAGTTGTTATCCTTGAAATAGATTTCCCATATATGTCACAAGTATTAAAAGGGCTTCTCTGGTGGCTCAGTGATAAAGAATCCACCTACCAATTCAGGAAATACAGGTTCGATCCCTGGGTCTGGAAGATAGCATGGAGGAGGAAATGGCAACCCACTCCAGTGTTCTTGCCTGGGAAATCCCATGGACAGAGGAGCCTGGCAGGCTACAATCCGTGGGATCACAAAAGAGTAGGACATAACTTAGTGACTAACAACAAAAAACAGAGATGAAATTCTAGTCTCCTTAAGGTATTTTATTCTGAATGTATACCTGATAAGTCAATTAATCAAGACCCTCTATAAGATGCAATTCATTGTCCTTGAGGAGGCAGAATCCCACAATCTCCCCCAAGTGGCAAAGCTAAGCTACCAGAGAAGTCCCAGCACTGAAAGGTCTCTTCATATCACAGGATATGCTTACTGTTGCTCCTTTAACATACTAATCTGCAGATGGTAAAGAATCTGCCTGCAATGCAGGAGACCAAGGTTCAATCCCTGGGTTGGGAAAGATCCCTTGGAGAAGGAAACGGCACCCACTCTAGTATTCTTGCCTGCAGAATCCCATGAACAGGAGCCTGGTGGGCTATACATTCCATGGGGCTGCAAAGAATCAAATACAACTGAGCAGCTAACGTTGTCACTTTCCTTTCACCAGGTGGAACCTTTCCCAATGCTCACCATCGCTTACTCATAGTGTCGTACAGCTTTTGGTGATCATGCTGGCATTTTTTCTTTTGGGTTTTAAAGTACTGACGTATAATGCTTTGACGGAGAGTGAAGTGAAGTGAAGTTGCTCAGTTGTATCTGACTCTTTGTGACCCCTTGGACTGTAGCCTACCGGGCTCCTCCATCCATGGGAGTTTCCAGGCAAGAGTACTGGAGTGGGTTGCCATTGCCTTCTCCAGAGGATCTTCCCTACCCATGGATCGAACCCGGGTCTTGCACATTATAGGCAGACGCTTTACCATCTGAGCCACAAGGGAAGCATTTTATTGGAGAGTAACATGGATAAAAGTTAATATCTCATTTCTAAGATGGTATCTTTGCAGCCTCTGATGGATGAGGTAAAAGTGCTATTAATAGTGCTGCATTCAATATGCCAGCAAATTTGGCAAACTCAGCAGTAGCCACAAGACTGGAAAAGGTCAGTTTTCATTCCAATCCCAAAGAAAGGCAATGCCAAAGAATGTTCAAACTACTGCTCAATTGCACTCATCTCACACACTAGCAAAGAAATGCTCAAAATTCTCCAAGTGAGGCTTCAATAGTGCACAAACTGAAAACTTCCAGATGTTCAAGCTGGATTTAGAAAAGGCAGAGGAACCAGAGATCAGATTTTCAACATCTGTAGCTTCATGGAAAAAGTAAGAGACTACCAGAAAAACATCTACTCCTACTTCATTGACTATGCTAAAGCCTTTGACTGTGTGGATCACAAAAAACTGTGGAAAATTATTCAAGAGATGGAAATACCAGACCACCTTACCTGCCTCCTGAGAAGTCTGTATGCAGGTCAAGAAGCAACAGTTAGAACCAGAAATGGAACAATGGACTGGTTTCAAATTGGGAAAAGGAGTAAGTCAAGGCTGTATATTGTCACCTTGCCTATTTAATTTATATGCAGAATACATCATGTGAAATGCTGGGCTGGATGAAGCACGTGCTGGAATTAAGATTACCAGGAGAAATATCAATAATCTCAGACATGCAGATGACACCACCCTATGGCAGAAAGTGAAGAGCGACTAAAGAGCCTCTTAATGAAAGTGAAAGAGGAGAGTGAAAAAGCTGGCTTCAAACTCAACATTCAAAACTAAGATCATGTCATCTGGTCCCATCATTTCATGGCAAATAATGGGGAAACAGTGGAAACAGTTTTATTTTGTGGAAGTGGAAACAGACTTTATTTTGGAGGGGGCTCCAGAATCACTGCAGATGGTGACTGCAGCCATGACATTAAAAACTTCTTGCTCCTTGGAAGAAAAGCTATGACCAACCTAGACAGCAAATTAAAAAGGAGAGGCATTACTTACCAACATAGTCCATTTAGTCAAAGCCATGATTTTTCCAGTCATCATGTATAGATGCGAGAGTGGGATCATAAAGAAAGCTGAGAGCCAAAGAATTGATGCTTATGAACTGTGATGCTGGAGAAGACTCTTGAGAGTCCCTTGGACTGCAAGGAAACCAAACCAGTCAATCCTAAAGGAAATCAGTCCTGAATATTCATCAGAAAGTCTGATGCTGAAGCTCTAATAATTTGGCCAACTGATAGGAAGAGCTGACTCATTGGAAAAGACCCTGATCCTAGGAAAGAAAGAAGGCAGGAGGAGAAAGGGGCAACAGAGGATAAGATGCTTGGATGGCATCACTGACTTGATGGGCATGAGTTTGAGCAAGCTCCAGGAATTGATGATAGACATGAAGCCTGTCCTGCTGCAGTCCATGGGGTCACAAAGAGTCAGACACAACTGAGCAACTGACTGAACTGAAATGAATATGGGTAAAAGTTAAGAAATATTTCTCATTTCTGAGATGATATTTTTGCAATTATAATATTTGTTAGATTATTTAAGTGGTGTTCAATAAATATAAGTCCCCTTTTAGATGACTTTGGAATAACTGTATGATGGGGCTCCAACAGACCTTTCTATTAAATCCTCACTAAGAGTTTGGGTGAACTCTGGGGGTTGGTGATGGACAGGAAGGTCTGGTGTGCTTCAGTCCATGGGGTCACAAAGAGTCGGACACGACTGAGAGACTGAACTGAACTGAACTGAATTGCCTTAAAGAAGCATCTAAACAACAAACAATAAAGACAGCTGACAATCTGTAGTTATATTCAGATCAGATCAGATCAGTCACTCAGTCATGTCCGACTCTTTGGAACCCCATGAATCGCAGCACGCCAGGCCTCCCTGTCCATCACCAACTCCCGGAGTTCACTCAGACTCACGTCCATCGAGTCAGTGATGCCATCCAGCCATCTCATCCTCTGTCATCCCCTTCTCCTCCTGCCCCCAATCCCTCTCAGCATCAGAGTCTTTTCCAATGAGTCAAATTTTTGCATGAGGTGGCCAAAGTACTGGAGTTTCAGCTTTAGCATCATTCCTTCCAAAGAAGTCCCAGGGCTGATCTCCTTCAGAATGGCCTGGTTGGATCTCCTTGCAGTCCAAGGGACTCTCAAGAGTCTTCTCCAACACCACAGTTCAAAAGCATCAATTCTTCGGCGCTCAGCCTTCTTCACAGTCCAACTCTCACATCCATACATGACCACAGGAAAAACCATAGCCTTGACTAGATGAACCTTTGTTGGCAAAGTAATGTCTCTGCTTTTGAATATGCTATCTAGGTTGGTCATAACTTTCCTTCCAAGGAGTAAGCGTCTTTTAATTTCATGGCTGCAGTCACCATATGCAGTGATTTTGGAGCCCAGAAAAATAAAGTCTGACACTGTTTCCACTGTTTCCCAACTATTTCCCATGAAGTGATGGGACCGGATGCCATGATCTTCGTTTTCTGAATGTTGAGCTTTAAGCCAACTTTTTCACTCTCCACTTTCACTTTCATCAAGAGGCTTTTGAGTTCCTCTTCACTTTCTGCCATAAGGGTGGTGTCATCTGCATGTCTGAGGTTATTGATATTTCTCCCAGCAATCTTGATTCCAGCTTGTGCTTCATCCAGCCCAGTGTTTCTCATGATGTACTCTGCATATAAGTTAAATAAGCAGGGTGACAATATACAGCCTTGACGTACTCCTTAAACTTTCCTTTTTCCTATTATTCATAACTTTAACTTGAATGCTCAATTTTCATGATTATTTACCCAGTCTCCCAATCAGAATTAGTATTACCCCAATAGGATATTTCTTATTATAGTATATTATAATATCTCTTGTCCTGAGTTACATCCACCTGTGAATCTTCTATACTATATGAGCTGATTGTACATTTTGTCCTCTGTCTCACTCCCATCCCTTCATTCTGGTACCTGACATAGTAGCTTATAAATAGATGTTTTCTAAAGAAATGTGATTGTGTCAAGTGTCTCATAGGAAACATCTCATAAGAAGGAGGTTGACCAAATTGGATAGTATCTTTGAGTTCTTATTAAATTTGTTAGTTTTGTAAAAGTGCAGATTAAACATTACAAAAATATTTAAAATCATTCCATATACATCTTTATTTCCATAAATATCATTCAGGCTCCTCTGAAACAAGGCACCAATGGACCTCATTACTAAGATAAAGAAAAATACAATTTCAGCATAATCTCTCAGGGTAATGAAATCAAAGAGAAAGCATGGGGTCTGAACACTGAGATTATGATTATGGCTCTGACATAAGTGATCTTTGTGAACTTCACCAGGTCACTAACCCTCTCTTGGTTTGTGTTTCTTCTTTAGTACAATTATGACAGTGCATGAGGCCACCTGCCTAAAGTCTTTTCATGTTTTAAGTTGGCAATTTTAATTATGAGTTCAGTTCAGTTACTCAGTTCTGTCTGACTGTTTGCAACCCCCTGGACTGCAGCACACCAGGCCTCCCTGTCCCATCACCAACTCCCAGAGTTCACCCAAACTCATGTCCACTGAGTCGGTGATGCCATCCAACCATCTCATCCTCTTTTGTCCCCTTCGCCTCTCACCTTCAATCTTTCCCAGCATCAGGGTCCTTTCAAATCAGGCAGCTCTTTGCATCAGGTGGCCAAAGTATTGGAGTTTCAGCTTCAACATCAGTCCTTCCAATGAACATTCAGGACTGATTTCATTTATGACGGACTCGTTGGATCTCCTTGTAGTCCAAGGGACTCTCAAGAGTCTTATCCAACACCACAATTCAAAAGCATCAATTCTTAGGCACTCAGCTTTCTTTATAGTCCAACTCTCACATCCATGCATGACTACTGGAAACACCATAGCCTTGATTCAATGGACTTTTGTTGACAAAGTAATGTCTCTGCTTTTTAATATACTATCTAGGTTGGTCATAGCTTTTCTTCCAAGGGGTAAGTGTCTTTATTTCATGGCTGCAGTTACCATCTGCAGTGATTTTGGAGCCCCCCAAAAATAAATTCTGCCACTGTTTGCACTGTTTCTATATTTGACATAAAGTGATGGGACCAAATGCCATGATCTTAGTTTTCTGAATGTTGAGTTTTAAGACAACTTTTTCACTCTCCTCTTTCACTTTCATCAAGAGACTCTCTAGTTCTTCATATCTTTCTGCCATAAGGGTGGTGTCATCTGCATATCTGAGGTTATTGATATTTCCCCCAGAAATTTTGACTCCAGCTTGTGCTTGCTTTATCCAGCCCAACATTTCTCATGATATACTCTGCATATAAGTTAAATAAGCAGGGTGACAATATACAGCCTTGATGTACTCTTTTCCTCTTTGGAACCAGTCTATTGTTCCATGTCCAGTTCTAACTGTTGCTTCCTGACCTGCAACAGCTTTCTCAAGTGGCAGGTCAGGTGGTCTGGTATTCCCATCCCTTTCAGAATTTTCCACAGTTTATGGTGATCCACACAGTCAATAAAGCAGAAATTGATGTTTTTCTGGAACTCTTCTGCTTTTTCGGTGATCCAGTGGATGTTGGCAATTTGATTTCTGGTTCCTCTGCCTTTTCTAAACCCAGCTTGAACATCTGGAAGTTCATGGGTCACATATTGCTGAAGCCTGGCTTGGAGAATTTTGAGCATTACTTTGCTAGTGTGTGAGATGAGTGCAATTGTGTGGAAGTTTGAGCATTCTTTAGCATTGCCTTTCTCAGGGATTAGAATTAAAACTGCCCTTTCCCAGTCCTGTGGCCACTGCCGAGTTTTCCAAATTTGCTGGCATATTGAGTGCAACACTTTCACAACATCATCTTTTAGGATGTGAAATAGCTCAACTGGAATTCCATGATCTCCACTAGCTTTGTTCATAGTGATGCTTCCTAAGGCCCACTTGGCTTCACATTCTAGGATTTCTGGCTTAGGTGAGTGATCAGATTATCATGATTATCTGGATCATGAAGATCTGTTTTGTACAGTTTCTGTTTATTCTTGCCACCTCTTCTTAATATATTCTGCTTCTTAGGTCCATACCATTTCTGTCCTTTATTGAGTAAAGGACCAAAAACGTTATGAGTAAAAAGTACCAAAAACATTGGAATTTTATATTTTTATTGAAGCATATTTGATTTACAATATCTTGTTATTTTCATGTATACAGCAAAGTGATTCTCTTTACATGTTATACATACATATATGCATGTATGATTTTTAGATTCTTTCCATTTTGTTATTATAAGACATTGAATATACACACTGCTGTATATGAAATAGATGAACAAGGAAGATCTCTTATATAAAATAGGGAACTATACTCATAAAAACCTAAATTGTAACACATGAAAAAAGCTGCAAGTCAAAAACCCTAGCAACTGAAAATTCTGTGGAAATATATAAAATTAAATGACCACATATTCCATTCTCTCTCTCTCTCTCTTTTTTAATAAATCCTCACTAGTACTTCTCTCCTGGTGTTCCCTATGGTTTAGCATTTTACCTGGGTTTGTTTTAATGAGATATATTGGTAAGAGAGAAGTCAGAATGGCTGTGGTAGATCTCCATTACAGCATCTGCCATGGTCTCATCTGGTAGCATGTGTGATGCCTGTGCTCTGTACAAAGATTTTACTTTTATCACATGGATAAACATGAAAGAGGACCAACAATAATCTTTTCACCCAAGAGTCCCAGAGGCAAGGTAATTGAAGGTACCAATTGAGGTAATTGTCTCTCTGTCAAGACAAACAGTGCAGGGGCTCACCTTTAAAATAAGCACTTTCTGGTTAATGTGGCTGGTATTGGCTAGCAGTAGGACATCACATCCCCTGTCAGCCTCTTAAAGTAAAAACTGGCTGTGTTATCTAAGGCCTGCAAGATACACAAGCCATTTGGCTACTTCTTGGCAGGGTCAGTGGAAACACAGACAACTGTATTAGGTGTATAAAATATGTCAGTGAAATAGAGGTTAAGCAGTCTTGCCTCAGAATGTAGATTCTGAATGCTTTTGTTACAGTGCTTTTACCAATTTTTATGTGGTGAAAATCTCAATTCTGTCCACTTTCTTGTTTGATGGTACTATATTGTTGATTTTATTTTAATTTTTTACTTTACTTTAGGGTAGATTTAGGTCTACAAAAAACTTACAAATGTAGTTTAGATAGTTTGCAGATGCACAAACCTGATTCCCTCTATTAGCACTATTATTAACATCTTCATCTTACATTCATAGGAGACATTTGTCACAATTGATGAGCCAATATTGACATTATTTTTGGCTAATATCCATACTTTCAGGTTTTCTTAGTTTTAAAATGATGTTGTTTTTTTCTGTTCCAAGATTCTATCAAGGATACCATTGCCGGCGTCCAGCCCTGGCTGATCCAGGGTATTTGAAGTGGGGATGGCGTCGGCGAGGATCAGGATACAATAGCTTCAATTAGATATTAATTAGAGATGTAAAGAATAATAGAATGAGGATAGCTCAGTAGGAAAATTCAGTGGAGAAAAGAGGCTGAGTAGCTTGGTTTATGCGGGAGACCAATAAAACTTCAAGACAAGAAGTTTGCACCATTTATGTAGGCCACAGGCGTCCTTCCATTCTCCCGAAGGAGAGGAGACACTGAGGCCTCCCCGGTCGGATCTTAGAAGCCCAGGCATAATTAGTAAGCATGGCGGGTTCTGCGCTACAGATGGAGACTCAGCCAGAGTGAGAGAGAGAGCGACATGGGGAGACCAGTATTTCAAGAAACTGATTCCAATTCTTTATTTTCCATGGTTGACTTTTATACACTGAGATGTT
Organism: Bos taurus; assembly: GCF_002263795.3. Taxonomy (NCBI): domain Eukaryota; kingdom Metazoa; phylum Chordata; class Mammalia; order Artiodactyla; family Bovidae; genus Bos; species Bos taurus. Next base: position 82,160,555 of record NC_037333.1, on the reverse strand, counting down.
ATACAAAAGTCACGCGGGGTCAGCAGTCCTGACTTTTATCAAAGTCAGGTGCTTCATACAAATATATACAGAGGTCTTAGGGGTGTTACATCATCTTCTGGCCAGGGGGCCTGCTGACAATTTATGACCCTCTCCTTGTGACAGTAGTCAGTCAACCAGGACACTTATTTCTCCAGGGGTGATTATTTTTGAAACAGACGCCACCCAAATAAAGTTACATTCCTATAGGGTGAGGGTGTAGTGGGTTTTAGTTAAGGAAAGAATTTACATAGCCTAAGGTCTAATGTGATTAATATCAAAGGTTAATACTTATTTCTTCTATATATTCATTAATGTGTGTAAGGGCAGGGGATATGGAGACTTAGCAACAAACATTGGCTCAACAAATGAAAAACCCTTCACCAATACAATTTCTAATCAGCCCATTATGCTTATACTAATAGTTTTCTAACTTTTCTAAGAAACCTGTTTTTAGAAGGTTTAAAGCATCTCATGCCTCTCACGGTTGGGAGGCTGTGAGCAATCACATGTGGCCGGACAAGCCTGTCAGGCAGGCTAGAGAACCTTCAGAGGAGTTTGTAGGTTAAAACACTCTTGTCATGCCCAGGAGTTTTTATTAACTGGAGCTCTAGGTTAACTCCTTCTCTGAAAGAGGTGGTGGGGGACAGCCCCCCGTAAAGTCAGAGGTGTAGGTGGGAGCACAAAGTAGTAAAGCAGGCAGGCTCTGGTTATGGGGGTAGATGCTCGAGGATTTCCAGGGGGACTCCTGAGGCTCGATCCCGCCTTTGTGTATGTTGAGCCTCCTTCATCATGACCTTTGCCATGGGTGGAGTGCCTCACTCTGGCCCCCAACATCTCCCCCTTTTTTATTTCTTAAAACAACCAGATGCAGCTCAGTCGTGAGCTTCCGAATGCTCTGCCGAAGAATCCTGATAATACAAAGAAGAATGATTATGAGAAGTAGGATTAGAGCACCAACGACAGCATAACTAGGGATATTAGACAGAATATTTTTTCCAGAAATAAAGTTAGAGAAGGTATGAAAAAAGTTATTAGCTGCTCCAGTGGCGGTAAAATCCAGTCGAGAGTGTTCCAAGGTCTGTATTTGATTATGAAATTTCCCTAAGTCCAGGCCAATATCAGAACTATTCCAAACACCTGAGATATGATTTTTAATCTTTTCCCATTCATAATCTGTCTTGTTTACCTTCAAAGATGTCACGCATATCCACCTGTAATCAGCGTGGCATGTCAAAGCCATCTTCATCTTTAAAGCCTGTAACTCAGTCCCAATATGCATAATTGCTTCTTCTAAGGCATCTACTCTCATCTCTAATTTCCTATCTATAGCTTCCTGAGTTGCTAGAGTTAAAGAAACATTTTTAGACATGGTATCAACATATTGGGCAGTATGCACTTGTTGAGTCAATGATATTGCTGCCGCAGTAACAGAACTAATTGCTGCTATTAAAGCTGATATTCCTAAAATAAGTAAGCCCACAAACCGTCACGATCACATTAAATCCTGTAGTTGTTGTAACACAGCAAGACCATAATTGTCATACGAGTGGGAGGTCACCATCACGGGTATCAGGAGATAGTGTGGGCGTCACAACACCACAAAAGAGCAAACATTATATTGAGGGGTCAAACAGGATGAAAGCATACATTGTTCACAAGTTACCACGTTAGGTCCACCTGAATAATTCATGCATACATTAAGTTTGTTGGAATCATTAGTAAAAGAAAACATAAGGCGAGAGTAAACAAACTAAAACAGAATAAGTGGAATAGTTATCTGGGCGAGATACAGAAATGGGGGCAGTAGCAGCAAGGGCTCTCCAAATCTCAGGTTGCCAATAGGTTTTGCTTTTAGCTGTATAAGACAGCATAGAAGGAACAAATTGGTTAATATGCCATTTAGTGGCTTGCGTAGGCCAAGGAAGAGGAATCCTATTCCAATTCTCAAATCTGCCTTTAAATGTTATCTTGACCAATGGATCCTCACCCAGATTCGGGTTGCTCCAGTCCTGAATAGTATAATTCCCACCGCCTGGTATCCTATAATCAATCCTTGAACTATAAGTACAAGTTGTCCAAGTCGGATACCTAGTACGGCCATCTATGGTCTTCCACACTTCATCTGAAGGAGCAACCTTATAACACTTTGGATAACCGGGAGGGGGTATAAAGCGCAGGGTCACATAAGGGTCATGGATCCTGGGCAAGCGGGCCACTAATACCCAAACTACCCGATGACGTAAAGACTGGGAATCTATTTTTGAGGAATCTGTTATAATTATTTTTGTAGAGGCCCCAATGCACCCTTCTTTAGTGGGTGTAATAAAACTCTTTGGATTATTGGGGAAGTTAAAGCAAACAGGAAGATCGTCTATTAATCCCCTGAAGGTATAATTAAAATTAATAGGATATTTATCCTTAGTGTAAGAAGTATAGAATCCTCCCAAAAGCTGAGGTTGGTCTGGGTTGACCCGTATAGGCTCATTATTCCAGAAAACAACCTGGAAAATTGAAGCATCTGGGAGATATGCCCAATCCTTAGCTGGAATAGGAGAGGCACTTACCTGGCAGGAAAGCAAGGCAAGCATGGCAATAAACATTTTCTCAGGAGAAGCTGGAGATCCCTGCGAGGAAGTCATTCCTCGTGCCTGGTGACAGAGTTTTTATTTGTCCCCAAGTGGGTATGGGGGCATTCCAGGTCGCCTGAGTTAGGTGGCCTGGGATGTTTCTGCGGCACAGGGAATCAGGGGGAGTAGTGTCCCGTATGTGAAGCTGAGACATCTGTTTGGTGGGTGGATCTGTTCCTTGCTCATCCGAGGTCCCTGAAGTCAATTGTCTCGATGTCCGTGGTGTCTCCCGTATTGGCGGGGGAAGCGGAGGCAGAGGGGGCCCCTTCCTCTTGCGAGGTCGCCGCAGCCGTGGAGTCTGGTATCCGAGGGGCTGAGACAATTGTAGTAAGCAGGCAGGCTCTGGTTATGGGGGTAGATGCTCGAGGATTTCCAGGGGGACACCTGAGGCTCGATCCCGCCTTTGCGTATGTCGAGCCTCCTTCCTCATGACCTTTGCCATGGGCGGAGTGCCTCACTCTTGCCCCCAACATACCATAATACATTTAATCATCTTATCTTCTTAGACTTTCCTTAGCTGGGACATTTTCTAAGATACTTTCTCTGTTGATGGTCTAGTAAGTTTTACAGGAGTGCATGTGTGTGCTCAGTCATGTCTGACTCTTTGGGACCCTATGAACCATAGCCCACCAGGCTCCTCTATCCATGGAATTTTCCAGGCAAGAATACTGGAGTGGGTTGCCATTACCTGCTCCAGGGGATCTTCCCAACTCAGGGATCAAACCCTCATTTCTTGTATCTCCTGTATTGGCAGGCAGATTCTTTACCCCTGGATTAATGATACTCTGTATTATGTTCCTTAAGTAGGAATTGTATGACTTTTTCTCGTGATTAGGTTGGGCACATGGGTTTGTGAGAGGAAGACTATAAAGTGCCATTTTCATAACATACCAAAAGTGTGTACTATCAACATGATTCTTCTCTTTAAAATTAATCATGATCATGAAAGACCTGATACCAGATTTTTCCACTGCAAAGTTTTCTAGAATTTTTAAGGTTTTTTACATAGATCATCATGTAATTTACAAATAAGACAGTATTATTTTTTTCTTTCCAATTTATATAGCATTCACTTTATTTCCTTGTTGCAGTATGAAAGGACTTCTGATATGATGTTGAAAGAAAGTAGTGGGAGAGGACATCCTTGGCTTGTTCTCAATCCAAGAGAAAAAGTGAGTCTCATTATTTTTTTAAAATAGTCATTTTGGTTTTATGTTTATTAATTTATTTGCTGTGTCAGGTCTTAGTTATGGCACACAGGCTTCTCTCCAGTTGTGATGCTTGGGCTCGGTAGTTGTGAATTGGGTTTAGTTGCCCTATCAGAGACTGGGGATTAAACTGGTGCCCCCTGCATTGCAGCTAGATTCTTAAATACTGGGCCACCAGGGAAGTCCCTGAGTCTATCATTATTAAGTATGACTTTATCTGAAGATCTTGTGATGGCATTCTTTAGCAAGTTGAGAAAGTACTCTTTAATTTCTGGTTTGATGAATTTTTTATCATAAAAAGGAGAGTGCTGTTAAATGCTTTTTACTCTATCAGTTGATGTGATCGTGTATTTTTGTTTGTTTTTATTCTTTACCCCGTTGGCAAGGTTTTGTTGCATTAATTTGTTTTTGAATATTGAATCAGACTTGTTTACTTGGGAAAATCTCACTTGGTACTTGATCATAGTGTATATAACTCCTTTTACACATTGCTTGATTTGCCTTGCTAATATTTGTTGAGGATTTTTACTTCTGTGTTCACGAGAATTATCAGTCTGTAGTTTTTCTTTCCTGTAACATATTTATCTGACTTTTAAAATGGTTATTTTAATTAATTTATCTTTTTGGCTACACCTGGTTTTAGTTGTGTTATGTGAACTCTTAGTTGTGGCATGTGGGATCTAGTTCCTGACCAGGGATGGAACTCAGGCCCCCTGCATTGGGAACACAGAGTCTTAACCACTGGACCACCAGGGAAGTCCCATATTTATCTGATTTTGATACTGGGGTAATGCTTCATAAAAAAGTTAGGAAGTTTTTCTTTTGCTTCTGTTTCTAGGAAAAAACTGAAGAATTGGATTTTTAAATTTTTTTTATTTTTTTAAGTTTGGTAGAAATCACCAGCAAAACCATTCGGGCTCATTTTTTTTTTTTTTAGGTTATTAACTATTGTTTCTGTTTTTAAAATAGATATAGGCATGCTTAAATACTCCTTTTTAGGGAGCATTTTTGTCTTGCTACTCTTTCAGCTGTAACCTTAACTGTTACTAGTCTTATTGGTATGTTGGTGAAATATAAAGAAGATAGTGTTCTATATTCTTCTGATTAAATCTCAGTGTTTTCTTGGGCTTATATACCTTGGCTGTGACCATCAGTAGTGTTTCCCTCCATCTCTTTGGTGGAATAAGAAGACACAAGGGGATGGGAACTAACTTCCCAGAGCTCCACTTGGAATTTGTGTATTAGATGGGGAAAAAAATTGAACAGTTACTAACTAAATTTGTATTTCAAGGTTCTGATCAACTGATGTAGAACTGGTATCATGTAAAAATCTATGATGTTTTTTATCTGCTAATGGAGTCACTAAATTAACACTTACTGTATCATTTGAAATAAAAATATGTGAAATTAATTGAGACATTTACAATCTAAATAAAAATAATTTATCCAATGATATAAAAACATACTTTTTACAGGGATATTATTAAATAGCTTTTATTAAACCAAAATCCTATGAATTAAGATGACCTATGATTTTGCAGCACCTAATGATGATTTAATACTAACTGTACCATAAACAAAGATAAGTTTTTGGAGATTTTCATTCATAAAATTATATATCAAAGGAATGTACTTTGAGTGGAGACAGAATACAGTACATGCATTAATATATGAGATTAAATATTTAAATATATTTGCTTAAATTTAATTAGACTTAGAAAAATCCTTCATTTAACTTAGTTTGCTTTGAGCTTATCTGGTATGTTAGCTCTTAGAAAAGCAATATTTTTCAATTAAAAATGTTGTGATCTACAGAGAAGTGTTAATTGAAGACATGAACTTTGGGTTACCCATTAAATTGCAACTTTGAAGTAGATTGTAGGCATATATGTTTTGAAAAAGACCATAAAAACGTATTTATGGTCTCGTATAAAAACCTCGTATATTTTTCAGAAACATTTTTTTTTTCTGAAACTGACATGATATTAGTGACAACTGTGACTAAGAAACTGATTGCAGTATGTGACTATGTAACCATAATATTTTGGGTCTATATTATTTTTAAATGTTCTAAAATTTGTAAAAAAGATTTTAGACATTTTTTTTCATGTGCATGGACTTATCTTTAGAAGGAATTTTAATTTTGAAATTAGATTTTGAATAGTGCTATTTCAGAGATTATCAATATAATCAATTAATCAAGTAAATAGATATTTAGAAAATGGATGCAATTTTTGGTCTTTTTATTGCTCTTCTTTCTGTTAAAAGTTCAGGGAAAAAATAAGTCAAACCAATGAACCACTGAAATAGCAACTACAAGTTTATTGTGAACACATCAAAAATAGTTTTGCAAACCAAAGCACTCAAACCAAACATGGAATGAAGCCCAGAGATATTTTGTTATACAGCAGTTTATGTAGTATGGAAGCAGTGACTATTCTTCACAGTGATTGCATATCATGCTAGAATTTCCTTAAATGAAAGGACATTGGTTAGTGGTTATCTCATATCAACCTTGAGGGATAATTTAAGTTTCACTTATAATTTTCAGAGTCATAAGCAAGAAGTCACCTAGGTCAACTTAGCCTTACTTGTCTTTCAAAATAAACTAAATTAAGCTTTGCTTGTATGACTAAACTAGTTTTGTCTTAGGGAATTTTCAAGTCTAGTTTCCATTTGTGTTTGATTTTAACACCACTATCTGAAGCGTTTGTACAATAAATTATGCTATTACCCTATTTATTGAATACATATAAAAAGAAGTTTTAAAAGTGGTATCTAAAATGTATTTAAAATGTTCTGTTGGGATCTAATATTTAAGATGTAAAACTATTAGAAAAAAAAGATTTCATGGTAATTTTCGTCTAATTAAAATTAAACCTCCCAATATTCAATGCACATCCTCTTCAGCTTAATACAGTTTTATTTATAAGCTTTCTAAGCCACCAAATACAAAAGCTATTACTATATTCTCTCTGAATTTGTCTATATCAACAAAGTATGCAACAGCAAACCAAGATTCAGGTCTTTGTAGCAAAAATAAAAATAAAACAGAAAGCACCATATGTTTAAAATAACCAATATTTATTTTACAATCTGAGCTCTATTCTAGATATAAATTATGATCACATTGTAAGAATAACTTGCACTTCAATTATTGGAAGTAAGTGTTTTATATAAACAAACAAAGTAATTCATTGGACTTTTAAAACTCTATTCATCTGAAAGATTTAAAACTGTGTCTTTATAAAAAAATACAATTTTCCACACCAAAGAGATTAATATGATTACAGGGTTGGTGATTCAACACTAAAGTACAAAGAATTTTCAGCCTATCTTTGCACTCATAAACTAAAAGAAGAGACACAAAGTTAGACAGACTTTGTTCTGCTGCACCCTGCTTGTTTGCAAAGCCAGACATTCAAACATCCAAACTTTTGGGTGCCTTGTAAATATTAAAGTGGAAGAATTATTGGCAGAGGCCAAAGGCACTGAAGATGTGAAAACTGAAGTGCACCATCCATTTGAAATGCAATGAATAATGTGCAGCCTGCTGATGGTGATGGATGGTGATGGCTCCTCAGTCAGCACTAGCCACTTGGCTGAAAGGCAAATTGGGAATGCGAGGAAAACTCAAAGCTGGGCAGGCCATCAAAATAAATAAGTAAAAAGAAAGGACACTAAAAGGCAATGGATTGTTAGGATGAAGGCTTGTAATAAATGATGATGTCAGTGATAAATTAAGGTTGCTTATGTCATGGTTAGAATTTTGGGGAGGAAAACAGATTGGAAAACTTAGCACTATCAGCTACTAGAAACTAGCTGTCAGACTGCTGAGTTTTAAAATGTAACTTTATGTCAGAAATGCAAAGTTAAGATTTAGGTGATACCAGAGGATATAGATCAATATCTGTTTTCATTTATTCTTCACATACCTGTGGAGGTTGATTACAAAAAGAAAGATAAATATTGAAGAGAATTAGGATGAGCATGGGAAATGGATGACATATGTGAAGGGGATTAAGAGGAACATAATTCCAGCTATAAAATAAACAGGTCATAGGGAAATAATGTACACATAGGAATTATAGTCAATAATATTGTAAAAACTGTGTGGTGGCAACTGGTAACTGGACTTCCATATAATGCATGTGTACACATATATAGAATCACTGTATTTTACACCTGAACTAATATGTCATATTTATAGCTCAAAATATTAAAAATGAATTTTGAACTTCCTCTAGAGAAATTTAATGGCACATGTATTACAGTTACCAAACTTATATAGCCCAATCTCCTCCTAAAGTAGGTTTATGATCCCCTAGAGGGTATTTGGTTTCATTTATTCATTTATATGCAGAGTACATCATGAGAAACACTGGGCTGGAGGAAGCACAAACTGGAATCAAGATTGCCAGGAGAATTACCAATAACCTCAGATATGCAGATGATACAACCCTTATGGCAGAAAGTGAAGAGGAATTAAAGAGCCTCTTGATGAAAGTGAAAGAGGAGAGTGAAAAAGTTGGCTTAAAACTCAACATTCAGAAAACTAAGATCATGGTATCTGGACCCATCATTTCATGGCAATGAGATAGGGAAACAGTGGAAACAGTGTCAGACTTTATTTTTTTGGGCTCCAAAATCACAGCAGATTGTGACCGCAGCCATGAAATTAAAAGACGCTTACTCTTTGGAAGGAAAGTTATGGCCAACCTAGACAGCATATTAAAAAGCAGAGATATTACTTTGCCAACAAAGATCCATCTAGTCAAGGTTATTGTTTTTCCAGTGGTCATGTATGGATGTGAGAGTTGGACTGTAAAGAAAGCTGAGTGCTGAAGAATTGATGCATTTGAACTGTGGTGTTGGAAAAGACTCTTGAGGGTCCCTTGGACTGCAAGGAGATACATCCAGTCCATCCTGAATGAAATCAATCCTGAATATTCATTGGAAGGACTGATGTTGAAACTGAAACTCCAATACCTTGGCCACCTGATGCAAAGAGCTGACTCATTTGAAAAGACCTTGATGCTGGAAAAGATTGAGGGCAGGAGGAGAAAGGGACGACAGAGGATAAGATGGTTGGATGGTATCACTGACTCGATTGACGTGGGTTTTGGTGGACTCTGGGAGTTGGTGATGGACAGGGAGGCCTGGTGTGTTGCGATTCATGGGGTCGCAAAGAGTCGGACATGACTGAGCGACTGAACTGAACTGAACATTCATTTACGTGGGTCAGTAGGTCAGTTGATGAGTCTACTACTTGCTAAATGCTGCATGTGTGTAGCTGTGGACTGGGCTTTGTGTTAGGTGCTGGCGAAAAAATCAAAGTCCTTGCCTTAAGAAAGCTTTCCAACAAACGGGGTGAAAAAAGTTTTTATTTCATATTTCAGCAATGAACTTTAGTGTTTTACCAAAATTCAACTAATGTGACTAAGAGAAGGTAATGGCAACCCACTCCAGTACTCTTGCCTAGAAAATCCCATGGATGGAGGAGCCTGGTAGGCTGCAGTCTATGGGGTCGCTAAGAGTCAGACACGATTGAGCGACTTCACTTTCACTTTTCACTTTCATGCATTGGAGAAGGAAATGGCAACCCACTCCAGTGTTCTTGCCTGGAGGATCCCAGGCACGGAGGAGCCTGGTGGGTTGCCGTCTTTGGGGTTGCACAGAGTCGGACTTGACTGAAGCGACTTAACAGCAGCATATGGTGAATTTTGTGTTTGAAATGCCCTCCTAGACAAATGAGTACCTGGAAGCCAATGATCTGAATGGGAGTAGGGGAACTGAAAACATTGGATCTGTTACTTGGGCAGGATTTAAAAATCCTCAGTTTGAATATCCTCGAGAAAAACTCAAAGGCAAGGTCATACAAATCAAAGCTAAACAAAAAATCTAAGGGAAATCCCATATGAGGAAAAAAAAAAAAAAAAAACAATGAGAACAAAGCAACAGGGGAAAAAAAAAAAAAAAATAGAAACCAGAACAGAACAAATTTGGTATAGGGTAGAAGACAGTCTAGGCCAAAAACTTTTAAGAAGCTAGAACATAACACTGGAGTCTTGTCTTATGCTTACAGCCTCACCAATAGTTGTGAAAAGATCTTTGAAGGGTACCAAGTAGGCTCAGATGAGTATATTATGTATCTCATCAATATAATAGGTGAGAATCTATGAGATAAGATTTAAATAAATTTAATTAAATTCATAAATTTCTTAAATAAAATAATCAAAGCCTAAAAATATTCAGCATTGAGAATATTTTGTTCCATCAGAGTTAACAGGAATAACATATGATAAATACATTGATTTCTACTTAAAGTTTTTATTTTATCTTGAATTAATTTTCCATCTAACATGTTGTTTGTCCAGCCCTGTTCATCCTTTTATCCATGTGCTCATTTTGGACCAATAAAAGAACCAAGCCTACTCTATATTACAAATCTCTGCTGTTTAGATGAAGCCTGGAATGTTTCTGCTACTGAATGATCCAGTGTCCCTGAGGCAAGCCCTATTGTGTGTGAGCATCATGCTTTAGGCATCCTCTAGTCTCCACTATGTTCACTGTGCTTTTTCTCTCATTCAAGGTATAATTCCCTGCTACAGTGACTTCAGTCTCAGGTTACTTGACTGGTATCACTGAGGTGATGCTCAGCTGTAGGTGGGGAGAGCAACTTTATTCCTCACCAACTTTATTCCTTGATCTACCTTGGCTCTCACTAAATCACAACAGTTTTTCCAATACAAAAACATATTGTTTAAAAATTGCTCTAATACCCCTTTCCAACCACATGCTGACACTTTTCCTACTCATTCCAGCTTCCCCAGTAGAAATTGAATACTGTTTTCTATTCTGAAAATATAATAATTCTGCATTGAGCTTTCACTGTTGCTTGATATCTGGACGTGTGCTGCTCTGTCACATCCGAAAATGTCTCTGAGTTTTCTTGTTATGATGACCAAGTTTAAGCCCAAGTTGCTCTTTCCCTTTGAAACCTTAGAGCTCATGGAACAATTATAACTCAGAGGGAGGACACCCTACAACTTCTGTTCTCTCTGGCCTCTCCATTTGTTTCTTTGAACTTTACTATCTCTATTGCACCTCAGAACTGAGTTTCCCCAATTCCACCACAAGTCTGCCTTAAAAAGTGTGAAGCATAATCTCAACAAAGTAATTTTTATTAGGTATTTTAGTTCTATTTAACACATTGTAAATAAGTGCATGCTTTTACATTTTGAACTGTGTTGATTAACAAAATTATTTCTGAATTGAGGGTCCTCCAAAAAAAATTGGTGCTTCTGTCAAATACAAGTTAGTTTGCTCTTTTGAAAATCATTTTTATTTATTTATAAACAGTGTTATAAATGCAATGTTTTGTAGAGATGCAAAACAACAAGGACAACATCATAGCAAATATAAATACGAAAGCAGAAAGCATCTTCATTCAAAACATGTGTTCTTGACCTAGAAATAATGCAGAAGTTTGCATCTAAAGACACGTTTTATGCAACAGAATTTTTTTCAGTGAAACATTGAACATGTCTCAGTGCTGGCACTTTAAACCTCAGAAAACCTTGTGATAAGATGCTGTGTGTGAGTGTAACAGTATGTGTGCACACATGCCTCTTGCCTAATCTCTCTCTATTGCTACCCTCTGTTTGCTCCTGTTTATTAACTCCTGGAAAAGAAAAAAAATTATTTTTCATTTCTCACTTGTGATTCCCCTTCCTAATTATTCATACCCCAGAATACATGGAAATTCATAACTCTTTTGGTATCACTGTTTAGAAGACAGTTATTGGCTACATTGGTTAACTGAAAAAAGAATACTAGAATCTCATTCTGTTTATTCATCTCCCAGTATTATGGCTCTTTTTCTCTTAGCTTCAAACTCGCAGACTTAAAATGAGTATTAAAAAAGTAGATAGGTATTGATCACAGAAATGGAAATAAGACTGTAAAGCCAAAATAAGTATATGGAGAATGAGAAAAAATCAAATGAGGAATAGAAATTAATAGTTTCTTTCATTAATGTATGAAATATGCCTGTAAGTTTGTAACCTACTTCACTTGATCTCAGAATAATCTCACTAAGAAAGTAGCTCATGTCTGGAGAAGAGAACAAAGGCCTCGAAATGTTAAGTAATATTCCCTCAGTTGCTTAAGTGGACAGGAGGTAAAACTTGAACCCAATACAGTCTGTTTCCAAAGATACCCCCTCAATTACATACCTGTCCCTGAGTTCAATCATGCCCTTGTTCTATATTTTATTTTCTCAAATGCATTTCCCTATCCTCTAAATATTCTATATTCAATCAGTCCTTCAAATACAGCCCAAAATTGTTCCTTCAAGAGACTTCATCGATTCCCCTACATTAGCTTTCAAAGAGTCACCAATCTTCTACATTTTATTTCCTCTTTCTAACTCTCTGCTTATTTAACTTATATGCAGAGTACATCATGAGAAATGCTGGGCTGGATGAAGAACAAACTGGAATCAAGATTGCCAGGAGAAATATCAATAACCTCAGATATGCAGGTGACATCACCCTTATGGCAGAAGTGAAGAAGAATTAAAGAGCCTCTTGATGAAAGTGAAAGAGGAGAGTGAAAAAGTTGGCTTAAAGCTCAACATTCAGAAAATGAAGATCATGGCATCTGGTCCCTTTACTTCATGGGAAATAGATGGGGAAACAGTGGAAACAGTCTCAGATTTTATTTTTGGGGGCTCCAAAATCACTGTAGATGGTGATTGCAGCCATGAAATTAAAAGACACTTATTCCTTGGAAGGAAAGCCATGACCAACCTAGATAGCATATTACAAAGCAGAGACATTACTTTGCCAACAAAGGTCCATCTAGTCAAGGTTATGGTTTTTCCAGTGGTCATGTATGGATGTGAGAGTTGGACTGTGAAGAAAGCTGAGCACCAAAAAATTGAGCTTTTCAACTGTAGATGGTGTTGGAGAAGACTCGTGAGAGTTCCTTGGGCTGCAAGGAGATCCAACCAGTCCATTGTAAAGGAGATCAGTCCTGGGTGTTCATTGGAAGGACTGATGTTGAAGCTGAAATTCCAATATTTTGGCCACCTCATGCGAAGAGTTGACTCATTGGAAAAGACTCTGATGCTGGGAGGGATTGGGGGCAGGAGGAGAAGGGGACAACAGAGGATGGAATGGCTGGATGGCATCACCGACTTGATGGATGTGAGTTTGAGTAAACTCCGGGAATTTGTGATGGACAGAGAGGCCTGGCATGCTGCGATTCATGGGGTTGCGAAGAGTCAGACACGACTGAGTGACTGAACCAAACTGAACTCCTGTAACATCCATCACACAAAAAACATTTGTCCAATCATATTGTGCCCTGCATTATTATAATTTTTCATATAGACTTTTAAATCTTCAGTAAGATTGTAAATTCCTTCAGTTTAAAGCTGAATATCCATCAGTCAACAGATTTACTGTGATTGAGACATTGTGTGAGATGAAATGGTTTATAAAACAATTTGAACAGTAAATAAGCCAAAGTCTTAAAAGATAGTAGGTGTCTTGGTATACTAATGACACAATAAGCCTTAATAGCATGCTATCACAGCACTCAGGGCTCATGAAAGTTAAGTGTCTATTCTCACCTTCACTGAGTGTTGATTGACTGTACTGAGGCTGTTTTCTGGTCCAGATTTGTTCCAGCTGTGGTCAGGGCTTCACTGATGGTTCAGATGGTAAAGAATCTGCCTGCAATGAGGGAGACCTGGGATTGATCCCTGGGTTGAGAATATCCCCTGAAAGAAGGCATGGAAAGCCACTCCAGTATTCTTGCCTGGAGGATCCCCGTGGACAGAGGAGCCTGGTGGATTACAGTCCATGATGTTTTAAAGAGTCAGACATGACTGAGTGACTAAGCACACACACATGGTCAATTCTATAGATGCCTCATTCTGGGGCATAGGCTCAGGGAACTCTGTGTAGGTAATTCTTGTCCTTAGGAATTTGAACTACCATGTTTGACATCCCCAAAGGATCCTTTATTAATATACTTCTTAACTTAAATTACAATATTTTTAGCAATAATATGAAATAATCATGTATTCACCAGTAATTATCATTATTTTTCCTACACATCAAATTGTATAATATTGAAATTCAGTGAGATAGTTTATATTAAAACTCAAACTTACCTTTGTAAAGCAAAATACTTACCCTTAAAAGTTTTCTTTAACCTTAACAACTTTGCACATAAATAAAAACTCTAAGTGGTCCCATGCAATGGGATTAGTAACTCAAGTTGTGTCTAAATTTTTATAATTACTGTGAAACTGTTACTTAAAAATATCTCTTGGTTAGAAGCAGGGATAAGTAATGTTAGGGGGATTGGAGGCTCAAACTGCTTCTGAAGTGGAGTTATCTGACCAATTATCAATTTACTCAAAATGAATCCAAATAACTTAGTCTACTATGCTAATGGATGAATATAACTTCAGTAACTATTCAGAAACAGGCCAACAAACATTTTGTTTGTTTTCTGTTGACTAAGTACTTCACCCTTTGTAAAACTCTCTGTTTCTGCAGTATATACATAGGATTCCCGGACTTCAAGAAGTTAAACTCAGTAACATAATCTCAATTCAATTCTCTGTTTATATCATGTCTACTAACATCCCATTAGTCAAGCAGGTCACATGGTTAGGCTAAAGTCAAGAAGTAGGTATGGAAGTATACTTTCTCATGATAGGGTCATGGCATGGATGTGAGGAGTTAGAATTGAGATGAATATTTCAATCTACTCCAGTAAATAATAAAATCAGTAATATATATTATGATTAAGGAATAAGTAACTTGAAGACAAAAAGGAAATTCTGGTTATAAAAGGATTTCTTAATTTAAGAAAATACAGTCATGTGTAACTGGCATCTTTGAACAATTTCTAATCATGCATTTGCAAGAGTAGTTTTTATACACTATATACAGGATTTATAAAATCATATATTAGCTACATACAGTAAATTATTCTTTTTTCTGTGGATCTCTTTTGCTCAGCCACAAACCCTGCAGTAAACCTTGGCATAGTACATAACGGTATAAAAGTAGATTCAGGAAGCTATTTTGTAGTTAAAGTATATAGAGCAATGCTGATTCATTCCTAGTAATAGAAACCATAAATAGCTTTTGACAAAGGCTGTCTTCCATTTTTTTTTTTATGGCCAACTTCTATGTATGTTTTAATTAACAATGAAATAAACTGAAAATAAAATGTAAAGTTTGTGTGGTTTCTTTAACAAACAGAAAACTTTAAAAACCAATAGATACTCATTTGGAAATGATAAAATGTCAGATGCTTCATTGTTGATGTATTTAAAGTATTTGTAGCTCATTATAAAAGGTCCATCTAGTCAAGGCTATGGTAGTCATGTATGGATGTGAGAGTTGGACTATAAAGAAAGCTGAGCACCGAAGAATTGATGTTTTTGAACTGTGGTATTGGAGAAGACTCTTGAGAGTCCTTTGGACTGCAAGGAGACCCAACCAGTCCATCCTAAAGATCAGTCCTGGATGTTCATTGGAAGGACTGATGTTCAAGCTGAAACTCCAATACTTTGGCCACCTGATGCGAAGAGCTGACTCATTTGAAAAGATCCTGATGCTGGGAAAGATTGAGGGAAGGAGGAGAAGGGGATGACAGAGGATGAGATGGTTGGATGCCATCACTGACTCAATGGACATGAGTTTGGGTGGACTCTGGGAGTTGGTGATGGACAGGGAGGCCTGGTATGCTGCAGTTCATGGGGTTGCAAAGAGTTGGACATGACTGAGTGACTGAACTGATCTGATAAAACTTAAAGACTTTGTATTGTAAGGAATATTTGTCTTATACTTTTGAAAATGCATGTATTTATAACTCAATTTTTTATTATGATGGTGCCCATAGAATAAGTGATTGAAATATACAAACACTTGCAAATTAAATCCTTTATTATTGTAGTTCTAGAGATTTATACATCACTTCAGTGTGTCCCCTGCCTGGCTCACTCGTACTTGCTCTATCAAAAGAAACTTATCTTTGTCTCTGAGCTTTGTCATCAAGTTTTGGAAATGTTCATTCAGTTAACAATTGATTGCTTACCAACAGATGGCTCAGTCAAAAAAGAATCTGATTGCAATGCCTGAGACCCAGGTTCAGTCCCTGGTTTGGGAAGATCCCCTGGAGAAGGGAACGGCAACCCACTCCAATATTCTTGCCTGGAGAATCCCAGGGACAGAAGAGCCTGCTGGCCTGCCATCTATGGGGTCACACAGAGTCAGACACGACTGAAGTGACTTAGTAGCAGCAGCAGCAGCAGTTCCTTTGAGTCATGCCTGAAAAAAATCACCTTCTTCACAGAAGTCATGAGATCCAAGATACATCCAGTTCAGCTTCCAGATGGCTGAATAAGCTCTTACTGCTGCTGCTAAGTCACTTCAGTTGTGTCCGACTCTGTGCGACCCCATAGACGGCAGCCCACCAGGCTCCCCCGTCCCTGGGATTCTCCAGGCAAGAACACTGGAGTGGGTTGCCATTTCCTTCTCCAAAGCATGAAAGTGAAAAGTGAAAGTGAAGTTGCTCAGTCGTGTCCGACTTAGCGACCCCACGGACTGCAGCCTACCAGGCTCCTCCATCCATGGGGTTTTCCAGGCAAGAGTACTGGAGTGGGGTGCTGTTTCATTTATTATGTAGACTTCAAAAGCTCTCCAACTTCAGTTCCCAAACCAGGAGCCCTCACTGAACTTAGCATTATTAATTTTGCACATTCAGAGCTCTTTTTTTACTTGATGCTTCCTCAGTCAATTTTCAAAAAATATCAGTGGGACATTCTAGAAAAAGATATGACATATGCATTATAGATTTACATAGTCCTAATTATATTAAATTAAGCAGTATGTTGCTACTTAACTGTGTAGCTTTAATACTTTATTGTAATACTGTAAATGTAGTTAATACTTTTATAACTAAGTACAGTTTCTCTGTGCTCATCACACAAGGACCATTTCAGAAAATTGTTTCTGTAGCTTTGGTTTTCTCTACCACTTGTAAATTGCTTATGACCATCAAAGCAGCAAAGAAAAAGTGAATACTACTTGCTCTTCAGAATATGGTATCTGCCATAGGAGTGTCCTGTGCTCTGGGACCTATAATTGCAGTGGACAAAATTGGTTTAGTAAGATTCATTGTAACACTGTGAATCAAGCTAATTGCTGTTTTCAATGTAGGCTCTACAATGCTAATAAGACAGGCAAAATAACCATTCATTCAACATGTGTTTACTGACCAGTGATGATTTTGGAACCAAAGAAAGGATCAGAGAACAAGGAGAGAATCCAATAGAGTACATCCTTGTTAAATTTAAAAAAAAAATTAAAGAAAATCTAAATTAGGAATGATCACGATATCTAATAATTTTAAATAAAATATAGGCAATGCTGAATGCCACATTTTATTTTTTATTTATTTATTTTTTAAATTTATTTATTTTAATTGGAGGTTAATTACTTTACAGTATTGTATTGGTTTTGCCATACATCAATATGAATCCACCACAGGCCACATTTTAAAAGATAAAATTTAAATAATGATGCCAGACATTTGACTTCTAATTAAGCCTTTCTTCACCTATCTCATAATATATGGTATTTAAATTTCTATTTCCCCAAACTTGCAGATTACTAACCATCTTATTTTACTTGAACATAAACTCCTTGAAGGTAGACACTGTCTTGTTCACCAGTAATGTCACAAACTGTGATACATAAGAGGCACTCAACGAATACTTGTTGAATTAACAAATTCATTAGCATTAATGGGATCTTAACAAGATGATAAAGTCAGTCTAAACCAGGAAAGCTAAAATCACAAACAACAAAGGTCCTCTGTGTAAACTTGTAAGAGAAATCCAATATGTGGATATCCAAAGAAACTTCAGGTAAAGTCAAAAGAAAGAAAGTGATAATAACAGTATTTCTGTAGTACTTTCTCTGTGCCCAGGGAATCCTCTAAACATTTTACATATACTCATTCATTGAGTCTTCACAACAACCCTTTGAGGTAGATAATATCATTATTTGTATTGTTTCACATGAAAAAATTGAGGGATAGAGAGATTAAGAAACTTGCTAAAGGTTATACAGCTAAATCTTGGTCAGTCTGGGATTTTAATCCAGTTTGGTTTCAGAGTTTATTCATAAGACATAAAGTTCCTTGAGACTTCATGTGGAGAGAAGTGAACCCTGGCAGGGGTACAAGTAAAAACCTGTCTAATAATTTATATTAGATCTTATCTCATGGGAATAACTGGATCTGCAGAAAAGTGATCACCTAAACTTTTACTTAAATATTTTTAGGAAAATTGTGTTGGTTTTGATGGAAATGGATGACAGACTGCTTCTGTATCTGCTCTACTTCTGGGATGATTCACAGGTATCACTTTGAAGGATATTAACAGTTACTTAATGCAGTATATACTGTGTGTTGTTATTGTTCAGTTGTTCAGTCATGTCTGACTCATGGCAACTCCATGGACTGCAGCACGTCAGGCTTCCCTATCCTATACTGTGTAATCAGTTCTTTTTCACTGCTAAAAGTACAGCAGTGCAGTGGAAAGAACACTGGATTTGAAATGAAAAAATAATAATAATTCAAACTTTAAGTTCTATAATCTACCATCTTTGTTTTTCTAAAACCTGAGTAAGATCCTTGAATTGGGATGTGCAATTGACAGAAAGCCAACTGATTATCCCTCTTCCCAAAGTTTGAAGCAACTGAGAGATGGATATCCACATAGGGCACAAATGTGATATACAGTGCTTGCCATCACAAGGAAGTGAGAAGAAAGCATTCAATATGCAGGCCATTAAGTCCAAAACTGATCAAAGGCCATGAATGCACAGGATCTTTTCTTCTCTTAGGGCTTCACAGGTGGTGCTAGTGGTAAAAAATCTGCCTGTCAATGTAGGAGATGCAAGAGAGGCAGGTTTGATCCCTGGGTTGAGAAGAACCCCTGAAGTAGGAAATGACACCCCAGTATTCTTGCTTGGAAAATTCCATGGGCAGAGGAGCCTGGCAGGCTACATGGAGTCACAAAGAGTTGGACACAACTGACCACTTGAGCACTGACATTGGTCACCCCAAGATATAGCAGTCTCCCAAGTCACTTCTTATTGCACATACCCTAATCTTCAGACACAATCTATGTCAAGAATAGTAACTGACAAACTCCATCCCACTTTCTATAACTCTCCCACTTTGTCCTCTGGAATACATAGTTAGTCATCAGCCATTTCCTCTCTCTTCTCAAAGTCTTTAAGATTCCTTTCACCTTCTTCCTTTAACTGAAATCTGATTATTTTCTACTCCTCTTACATTTCTTTCAGGAGATGGTTGTTTTCTTTCCCATCCTTCAGAACCACTTGGCCTGGAGTGAGTCTGGGTATGACTTCTTTCAATCTCAGCTTAGTCTCCCTTTCTCCACTATAACTGCACTCATTCTGAACAGCATGTCTGATATCAGAGTCTACCACCTACACCATTCCTTGCTACAGACATTTCCCAGTCCTTTAAAGCATTCTTGCCTTCCATGTATATAGTATTGGCATCACTGTCACTTTAACACTGCTCGTGACCCAATTTTATTGATTTCAGTATCTGAATGATGATATGTCTAATATCACATGCTCTCAATTTCATGATCAGATCCTCTCCTACAAAGATCTTGCCCTTTGTCCTTCCTCAGCTGCTCACATAAAGGATAATTTGTTTGTCTCACACTCCAGTGTGTGATTTATGAAGTTGAATACCATCTTGCTCACAGTTGAATCATTAATGCCTGAACAGAGTCAGCAAATAGGAGCCATTCAAAACTCATTTACTGAATGAATAAGTGGCTTAAAAGACATCAGCAAATATTTATTGAATAAGTCAATGCTGTCGGTGTCAATAGGATGCCAATCTAACCCAGTTTTCCAGTGTCCTCAACCTACACACTTAAATGTAGTTAGGAGGAATCTCTGAATAAGTTTATGGTGAAAGCACACGTAGAGGAGGTAAGAGCTGAACACCCTTATCATACTGCCTTCTCAGACAGGGTGAAGATAAATATTTCTGAGAGTATAACTTGAATAAATACATAACCAGATAATCGGTCTGGTGTTTCAGGCATAGCTAATTCTGGAGGTTTTCTTATCTTGGTATTTTAATATTCCTTTTACTTTTAATTTATTTTACTTGTGAGAATTTTCTTCCTAAATGATGATACAACCATGATCTTTTGTTAACAGTTATCCTACAATTAAAGCAGGTATCCCTCAAATTAAATGTGTTCATTCACAGCTCCACCCTTGCTTTTTTTCCTAGTCTATATGACTTTTTCAGTTTTCAGTGAAATCTTCTAATGTCTTAGCACTACACCATGAAGACTGGGACTGACTGCATTCTTTTGCTCTAAAATCTCCACATCCAGTGGAAGGGCTTTTTTTTTTTTTTTTTTTAAGTCCCAAACTTGTCTCCAATGGAGATTCTTTACTAGCAGGTTTCTACTTGACTTGAAGCTGCTTTGAGCTTTGATGTTTACAATGCCTGGTATCTAAGCAATGGTGTTACAGCATGGGGATCTCCCAACTTCACTCATACCTTTCCAGAAATTTCAATGTCCCAGACTTTGAGGGACTTAAGTTAATTTAATGACAGCAGAAATATTTATTCCTGTTATATGTTTTTCTTAATAAGGGTGCTTCATTTTTCTTTGTTGTTTCCTTTTGTCTTTAGGCAAGTTTTGTAGTTGTTCTTCACTCACTAAATCATGTCTGACTCTTTGCCACCCCATGCACTGCAGCACACCAGGCTCCTCTGTCATCCACTATCTCCCAGAGTTTGCTCAAATTGATGTTCATTGAGTCAGTGATGCCATTGAACCATCTCATCCTCTGCCGACCCCTCCTTCTTTTCCCTTCTATCTTTCTCAGCATCAGGGTCTCCAATGAGTCAGTTCTTCACTTCAGATGGCCAAATTATTGGAGTTTCAGCTTCAGTATCCACACTTCCAATGAATATTCAGGGTTGATTTCCTTTAGGATTGACTGGTTTGATCTCCTTGTTGTCCAGGGGACTGTGAAGAGTCTTCTCCAGCACCACAGTTCAAAAGCATCGATTCTTCGGTAACTCAGCTCTGTGTTCCCGCTCTCACATCCATACATGACTACTGGAAAAGCCATAGCTTTGATGATGCAGACCTTTGTCAGCAAAGTACCTCCAGTTTTTGATACACTGTTAGACAAGTTTAGGCAAGTTTTAAAAAGTTAAGCTGTTTTGTATGTTAGCTCCTTTCCTGTTTCAGTATGACAGGGGATGCCATTATTTGCAGTTCCAGAGAAACAGTATTTAATTTCCTTTTTCTTTGGTTTTTGAACTAAACATTTTATCTTCTAATGTCTGATTTGGATACTGTCTTGCAGAGGTCCTTATAGGAAGCAATACAGAGCAAATTTCTTCTTTTTTGGCAGGCAAGCATTTGCCATCCCAGTGCACCCAGTTTTGGGTCCTGCCAGCTGGTATGTAACCTTTGATGGATCCAATATCTACCTATCTTTGAACTTCATCTATATACAGTTGACCCTTGAACAACATAGGTGGAAACCACTTGGGTCCACTTGTAGGTGGATAGCTTTCAACAGCAAGTACTAAATTACTATACAGTTGGTAGCTGGCTGAATCTGCAGAAGCAGAACCGTGGTTACAGAGAAACAGTGTAAAAGGAGGACTGACTACAATCTGTTAAGTGGATTTTCTACCACATGAAGAGTCGGTGCCCCAACCTCCACTTTGTCCAGGGATCAACCAACCATATTGTTCCCCTGTCTAGTAACACTGAGTGTATCTTACTTTCTTTGAACACTCCCTCAGCGACACTGATT
Organism: Bos taurus; assembly: GCF_002263795.3. Taxonomy (NCBI): domain Eukaryota; kingdom Metazoa; phylum Chordata; class Mammalia; order Artiodactyla; family Bovidae; genus Bos; species Bos taurus. The sequence continues at coordinate 82,138,754 of NC_037333.1, read as the reverse complement.
TACAGTATTACATATCATGAACATTTACTTCACAGGCAATAACCTGAAACACCTCCAACTTCACTGTCATATTAAAACTCTTCTGCTAAGGCTTCAAATGAACTGTTTCTCTCCTTTTAGTCTCTTCACTCCATTATCCTCAAACCTAACTATAATTAATGAAATACAATTGTCCTTGTCTATAGGTAGTAGTTCCAAAATGTCTGGGACTTCCCTGGTGGCTCAGGCAGTAAAGAATTCACCTGCAATGCAGGAGAGCTGGGTTTGATATGATCCCCAGGAGAAGGGAATGGCAACCTACTCCAGTATTCTTGCCTGGAGAATTCTATGGGCAGAGGAGCCTGGTAAGCTATACACCATGGGGTTGCAAAGGGCTGGGTATGACTGAGCAACTAACACTTTCCAAAATGTCTTACTGACTGTCTATCTTCAATTTTAAGAGAAGGGATCTGACTTGTTTCTTTTTTTTTTTTTTCTTTTTTTTCCCCTAATTTTATTTTTAAACTTTACATAATTGTATTAGTTTTGCCAAATATCATTTCTTATATGTGGGTTTTTTTTCATGGAAATTCCTTTTGTTTCTGAGACCTTTGTTTTCTTCTTCTGTAAGATTTAATTTAGCTCTAGTCCTCCTCTCTAACACAGAAATAACTGAAATATCTTCTCATCATCTGATCCCACATAGAAGTGTAGTTGGTCAGTTTATGTCTTCATACTCCCTTCACATCCATCACTGGGAGAGCCTCAAATTATCAATCAGGGAAATTTTTGCTTTATATCATCAGCAGAATGCATAGCTCTTTTGTTTTCTGACCATATTAAAACTTTTTTTCAATAAACTGATTATTTATACAAATCTAATTCCTAGAACAAACTGTTATAGGCATAATCTTCATCAATTTCTTTCTTAGCCTCTGGGTTCATAATAATTTCACTGAGACTTTACTGAATCTAAACTAACAACACAATTTGTCTTTCACATAATAAGGTCCTAGTCCTCTTTATGTCTCTATAGATAAGACCAGCCATACTTTTGAGGCTAAATTACTGACACAGTTTGAGTGATTAAAATAGATATGCTTTATTAAAATTTATAGTGAGCTCAAGATATATTAAAATTTATGTGTAGATGTGTATCTACATGCATACTTTAAATTATAAGATTACTAAAGTCAAGATTTACTTAGCCCAATATTTATTAAGGGCTAACACTGGGTTTAGTTGACTTGGTTTGGTAAATCTTGAGGTTTCCAATTTAAATCACCTGACCCTATAAAAAATGCTTATATAGTATATATCTTTTCTTATTAAAGTAAATTTTATCTATTTATAAGATATTAGGCTGTGGAATGCATTTCATGAAGGTGTGTGTGGAGTTAATACATTTTAACATTCTGCTAAATTACTATGAATGAGTGTTTTAACTTTGCCTGTGGAAAATTATATTACATCTGTACATACTTATGTAGAAATACACAGAAAGAATACTGAGTTTATATATCATATATAATTTCATTATTTTTATATATGAGACTAAGTTGATAACCAGAAGAATATGTTGAAGTATGTAAAACACTATAAAGCTCACAAATTTTAGTGATTATCATTTATAGCCACCTACTTCTGCACCATATAGTGTGCTTTGGGAAAAAAAAAAGTCTGTCAAGTAAGTTATTTTTGTACAATATCTTTTCTTTTTTTTTTTTTTGTATAAGGTAATTGGCTTCCAAATAGGAGAAGTTGCACTGTTAGTAAAAGGCTGTTGCTGCTCAGTCGCTTCAGTCATGTCCAATTTTGTGCAACCCCATAGATGGCAGCCCACCAGGCTTCTCTGTCCCTGGGATTCTCCAGGCAAGAATACTGGAGTGGGTTGCCATTTCCTTCCCCAATGTATGCATGCATGCATGCTAAATCGCTTCAGTCATGTCTGACTCTGTGCAACCCCATGGACAGCAGCCCTCCAGGCTCCTCTGTCCATAGGATTCTCCAGGAAACAATACTGGAGTAGGTTGCCATTTTCTTCTTCCTAGTAAGAGGCAGGGCTTGAATTTGATCTTAGCTCTGTTTGATTGCACAGAACATGGTCTGCTGTATAATTTTGAATTCATTGGAGATGCTCACAATATATTCAGTGTCCTAAAGTTTAAGATTATTGAATTTGAAAGAAACACTATTTGTTAACTGATCATTATTTTTCATTAGATAATTAGCCTAAATTTTATCTTAACCTTTTTGTGTGTGCACACGTATATAAGTGATCACTAAATGTGTCTTGAAAGGAATGGCTCTTTTTCTTACCCACCATTTTGAGCATATACTTGAATGAATATAATTCCCTTATATAGATACTCCCTCTAGAAATCTACCTTAAATTTAATATGTCAATTTCATTTGATCCATTTTTTAAATTTTAAATTTCAACACAGCATCCTTTTTTAATTCTGATTCTGATAATGACTTTTTCCCATGCTTTTCTTTTTTTTTTAATACAACACTCATTCTTCTATCATATTCTTGTGTTCAATGTTTTTTGGATTGTTTATTGTAAGATTTCCTAATTTCATGAGAAAAACTCACCATATTAAATATTTAGACTCTTCTTATCTCAATATCTTTAAAGGGAAAGTGAAATTTCTTATATTTTACAGAAAGGAGGATGTTGTACCAAGATAGTGATCTCATTTTGCCTTAATTATAGTGAATGATTTCCCCAGAAAAGAGAACCAGTAAAAATTGTCTCTTCTAAGAATTCCTCTTTGTCATCACAGTACACTAAAGGAGATTTACAATATATGTTCTAACTTTTAAAATAAGAAACATGTAAAATATCATGTAGGAAACGAGTTGCCAGTCCAGGTTCGATGCATGATGCTGGATGCTTGGGGCTGGTGCACTGGGACGGCCCAGAGGGATGGTATGGGGAGGGAGGAGGGAGGAGGGTTCAGGATGGGAAACACATGTATACCTGTGGCGGATTCATTTTGATATTTGGCAAAACTAATACAATTATGTAAAGTTTAAAAATAAAATAAAATTAGAGAAAAGGAAAAAAAATAAAAAAAATAAAAAAATAAAATAAAATAAAATAAAACAAGGACTTAAATGTTTAACTTTTGTCATCTCTAAATGATGTAGAATCATTACCAAGCAGTAATTCCATCTCCAGGTAGTAGTGATTCTCTTACAGATATATAAATCATTTAAAGATGGTAATTTTTATTTTGGTGAAAAACCACATTTGTACAGCAAGATTATTTTTTCCCCAATCAGGTACTGCCCACTGTAACATACATATGATGTATTAGAACTGTTGTTATGGGGAAGGCAATGGCACCCCACTCCAGTACTCTTGCCCAGAAAATCCCATGGACGGAGGAGCCTGGTAGGCTATAGTCCATGGAGTCGCTAGAGTTGGACACGACTGAGTGATTTCACTTTCACTTTTCACTTTCATGCATTGGAGAAGGAAATGGCAACCTACTCCAGTGTTCTTGCCTGGAGAATCCCAGGGACAGAGGAGCCTGGTGGGTTGCCATCCATGGGGTCGCACAGAGTTGGACACCACCGAAGTGACTTAGCAGCGGCAGCAGCAGCATACCTGTTGTGAAAGTACTTGATAAACATTTAGAAGTTGATTTTGCTTTAATGTTCTGAGACTGAGTTAGAGAAACTATTTATTTATTAAGTAGCTACAAATGGAACAAAGTCCTTAGGACAAATTTGTGGAAGATTTGCCCCATCACTCTAAGCTCATCCAGCAGCTGAGACACCGAGATTCACTCTAAGCATGAGTGGAAAATCATTACAAAAGCCCATAGTAACATCATTGAATTCCATGAGTTGCCTGGCTTATCTTCTCCAGAGCACTGCCACGTGCTAAGTTCCAGGCTCTCAAGTGTTTTATTTTCCAGCAGATGCTCTCCTGAATCATGTTTGTGCCAAGTTTTGCATAATGTTTTATGTTCTTTATCAGTACAACAATATTAAATATTTAATAGGAAGTTATCACCATGGCCAATATAAAAAATTAAGTAGGCTTGTCAGTCTCTTTTCTAGAAAAGAAACCATGGTATTCAGAGAGAATAAAAAAAAAAAAAAAAGAATCAGACACTCAGATATAGATTCAAATCAAAATATTTTTTCTTCATTTTCTATATCATACAGTGTTTTTCTATCATTCTTAAGCACAATGAGACTATAAGAAACTCAATGAATTTCTATGTATAAAGATAAAATGTTTTATTTTTTTCAAAAGTAGGGAAAAAGACTTGCCAAAAGCAAACACACAAAAAGTAGGAAACATATACTGGAAGTTAGGACTTGATGATGAAATAGTAATTTTTAGAAAATATATTTTACAATCTTAGGAATTAAAATATGATATTTAAATGTGAAGGTAGGAAGCTAATAGAATTAAATAAAACAAATAACTTGAAAATATATTAAGCCTATATATAGGTTTATGAAAATAACACTAATAGATGTTACATATTTCATCAGAAAATAATGAAAGTTACAAATCTTGTTCTCATTTTTCTTTTCTTTCCATACCTTGTCTCTACAGGGCAGTGATAAACTGCATCAGAAAGCAATTCATCACTAAGATAGTGACTTATCAGAGCACCTGGAGTTGTTTGTACTTGTTCATTGCATTTTAAAAAGTAATAGCCTCCTACTCTTTCTAGGCAAACTGGCTAATTCTTTGAGATTATTCCTTCTCAGTATTTGAGGTGGTCATTCAGTCCTACTGAGCTCAGGTTTAATATGTAAAGCAAGGTGTAGCAGATAGCCTGAATGCTGTGATTCATGGGGTCGCAAAGAGTCAGACACGACTGAGCGACTGAACTGAACTGAACTGAACTGATATTAACTGAATTACTTTATTTTCATTGACTTCACTGGGCTTCCCTCATAGTTCAGTTGCTAAAGAATCTGCCTGCAATGCAGGAGATACTGGTTCAATTCCTGAGTCAGGAAGATCCCCTTGAGAAGGGATAGGCTCCCCACTCCAGTATTTTTGAGCTTCCCTTATGACTCAGCAGGTAAAGAATCTGCCTGTAGTGTGGGAGACCTGGGTTTGATCCCTGGGATGGGAAGATCCCTGGAGAAAGGAAAGGCTACCCAGTCCAGTTTTCTGGCCAGGGAATTCCATGGACATGGGGTCACAAAGAGTCAGACACGACTGAATGACTTCCACTTCAACTTCACCACATCTTTCTCAGCACACCCTAGTCTTTGACCCTTCTTTAAAACAGCATCGAAAGCCACAGTTATTCACTAAAACCATCAAGAGATTGATTATGTGCTGTTAATTCTATTTTTGTCTCAAGTCCTACTCTACTCCACCCCATAGTTTTGTTGCCATGGCAAATTATTTGACCTCAAATTATTTATTGGTTCTCATTCTTTTTTGTGAAAATTGAACAAAATCTTTGTGTGTGTCTCTAGATTTTCTGTATAAATTATCCTCATTAAGAAAATAAATCTCAGGAAAAAAAAAAAACAAAGCAAAGTGAATCCTAGTTGACTCATGAACCTTGAATCTTGCTTCATGAAAAATTAGAAAGACGAAGAGTTAATTGTTTGAAAATAAACATGATATGTTTTGGATGGGTTGAGCTTTAATCCGCCTAAGGACCAAAAGAGAGTTACATGAAAAGAAAACAAAGCTGTACTGAAAAGTCATTTCAGAAGACTGTGTGAAGGAAGCAGAGAATGGAGCTTAGAGAATAAACAAAGGGGATATTTTTGGAGAGGAGGGGTTTTCAGATATTTGAAGAGATGTTCCCTCTCCTTTTTTTGTTACTGATGGACAAATAAAATTAAGGGGGTAAAAAATTCTTAATAATTAGACCTCCTCACAAGAGTGAGATGGTTTGCTCTAAGGAAGATATAGATATTCTTGAATTAATCAAACATAATTTTTTAAACAGGATTTTTGAAAATAATTTTATTTATTTAGCTGTGCTGGGTCTTCAGTGCTGAGCAGGCTTTTCTCTAGTTGTCATGAGCAGGGTCCACTCTAGTTGTGGTGTGTGGGCTTTACTTGTTGATGAGCACAAGCTCTAGAGAGTTCTGACTTCAGTAGTTGCCACTGTGGGCTCAGAAGTTGCAACTCCTGGGCTCTAGAGCACAGTCTCAGTAGTTGTGGTGCATGGGCTTAGTTGTGGGATGTGGGATCTTCCCAGGCCAGTGGTAGAACCCATGTCTCCTGCATTTGCAGGCGGATTCTTTACCACTGAGCCACCAGAGAAACCCTGAAGCATAATTTAGATAGTAATGTACTGCAGAAGGAACAGTGCATTGGGTGAAATCTAACTAGACAGGTTTTGATTCTGTGTTTCATTGAGCTTCTGACTCAGAACCGCCTATTCTAAGTTCCTTAGGGATAAGGTCACATCTGTTTATTTTTGAAAGTATTTTGAGCCTTAGCTTATAAATAACTCTTTAGAAAGGTAAATAGATTGTAAACTATCTACTACTTTTGTTTGCCCGTGGTGACTATTGCAGTGTGTTGAATATATCAGAGACTCAATAAATACTTTATGGACTAATTGGCACATGAAATTTTGAAAAGCATGTTCTTAGAAATGCAGCCAATAGGACTTCACAGCATACTCAACTTTGTTTCTGCAGATGTTTGGACTTAAACTAATGTGATCTGTCGAATTTGGCACCTTGGCTTAGAAAGGCTTTTTCTACTCCAGGTGGCAATGCCTTGAAGTAATGGCAAATGACATTTCCCAGCAACGAGGAGAAGAGCCTCCTGCTGCACAGTAATTTCCTCAGTTTTACTTAACACAAATGGAAAAAAAAATAAATGGAGATTAACCCTATTTACTGAGTTTACCATTTCTATCTTTTGCCCTTCCTGATACTCTATCATCAATTAAGAATGTATGGAAGGAAATATGTTTCAATAAAAACTTCATTATACATACATACATATATATATATATATATATATATATATAGAGAGAGAGAGAGAGAGAGAGAGAGCATACAAATGTATATGAATATATACTTGAATAATTGTGAATAATAGAAAAATCTCATTCAAATTAGATGAAGGAAAAAAGATTGATCCAAAATTGGATTCAAGTATGTTTGAATTACATATTTCTATCTAACTCAAAAGTTTTTATTTTTATTAGTGGTTAAAACATAGTTTGATTTTCTGAATAAGGTTATAATATCTCAGTCTACAAAGCGTCAATCTTAAATATGTGTACATTTAAAAATATAACAGATTCCTACTCTAATGATTCTTTTATCTATGCAGTCAAGTTACAGAATTTCCATCTGTAAGTCAGTGCAATTGATCAGTTTATGATTTTTCACGTGGAGGCATCACTGAGAATGTTAGGAAAGGCATTAGCTATTAGCTACATGACAGCATAAGGGGGAGAGACAGAAGGAGCCAGCATAACACAATGGCCGGGATCCCAAGCTCTAGAGACAGACTGAATTTGCATCTCAGGTTCTACCACTTATCACATGTATGATTTGAAGCAAATTATTTAACAATTCTGTAGTTTAATTTTCTCATCTGTAAGTGATAAAGGGGACTTTGATGATAGTCTCTACATTTTAATATTTATTTTAATGAGTTGATATGTAAATATGACTTAGAATGGAAACTTGGTAAAATAAGCTTTTGATTATTCTTTGCACTTCAGTTTATACATACAATTTACATTTATGTGTATGCTTAGTTGCTTGGTCATGTCTGATTCTTTGTGACCCCATGAACTATAGCCTGCCAGACTCCTCTGCCCATGGAATTTTCCAGGCAAGAAAACTGGAGTTGTTTCTGTGCGCTGCAATATGCTCCTGGGATGCCCTTACATTTACATGGTGCAGCCGCTCAGTCCTGTCCGATTCTTTGCGACCCCGTGGACCACCAGGCTTCTCCATCCATGGGATTCTCCAGGCAAGAGTACTGGAGCGGGTTGCCATTTCCTCTCCAGGTTACATTTACATACCTATAGATAAATTAATAGTTGCTTCAATCAAATGTTAGTCAGAAGAATAATGGAACATTTCTATCATCTGAGTTAAAGACCTAGTCACCACTTTTTTCCCTATGTTCCATTTAATAGTTAATAACTGATATTGAAAAAATTATGGTAATTGTGCAATGTATTAGTTTGCATTGTGAATTAATAATGCATATTTTATAATATACTTTATAATATAATTGTACTAATAGGTTCAATACCATTATGAGATATTAAGTTTACATGTTTGCATATCCTTAAAGAAGCAACTCTCTACAGAAAAACATTTTTTTAATAGCATAATGGAAACAGGATACACAACTTCAACAGCAGAGGCAGACAGATATCCCACTTTTGATTTGCACAACTAATGTTGAACCAATGAAGATGAAAATAAAAAGAGAGTTTATAACCTGAGGGAATAATAGTCCTCTGCATTTGTATGAAAAGATATGAAATGCTAAAATCCATTCAGCCTGCTAGACCATCTTCTGAAGCTTCACCTCACAGAGCTCTTGGATTAGACCATGCCTATAGGAAACAAAAGGGTTTCTTTCTTCCAGTTACTGTGGTAAATCTACTGAAAACTCCTGAAATTAACCCCCCCTACTAGTCTTTTCTGTCTGCCAAGAAAGAACATACTGGGCAAAGAGCAAAACATTGTGATGGCTGTGTAGGACTAAATAAATCTTTCCTTCAGAGAGGAAATTTGGATAACAGAAGACTTAAAAAAAAAATAGCTTCAACAAGTATAGCTGATACTTTTGCATTGTTTATCAATCTTTATCACTAATTCTATGTGTTTTCTTATGCCGTTGGAGGAAGGGATCTAGCTACAACAGGTAAAGAATTTCGAAAGGTGTGAAAATGTGGGTCATTTGGATGCCAGTTAGAAATTAAACTGGTTAAACTTGACCCCTGTCAGTTTCACTGCTCTTGTAAGCTTTCTATATCAAATTTCATGGCTTGAAACGACAAAGAGTGAATATGCTGTTTTTCAAAAACTTTTTATGATGGAGGGGAAAGGGAGAGGAAAGAATAAAGAAACTTCAAACGAAATTAATCTTTATATATTCTAATGCTGGGGAAGTTAGAATTGTACTTTGTGAAGAATATCTTATTTATAAGTACTGTGAGTACATATTGAATATGAATATAAGATTAATTTAAATAAGCAAATATTAGTTGATCATGTATTACATACCTGGACTTCCAATAGGTGCTTTACATTATGGTAAATATAAGTTGAATTATACATGTCCTCTCATCTTAGAACATAAACATCAAAGATGAACAAAAATAATAAGGTAGGGAGTGATATATGCTATTGAACAAGGTTTTCAAACTATGTATTATTTTTCATGTGAAAAAGAGGAAGAATAGTTTACCCAAGGCTGGAGGAACCACAGAGAATTTCTTTCAGGAGGCAGAATTTGAGATAAAGTTTGCAAAATGGGTAGACCTTAGTTGATACATATGGTAGAGAATAATAGTCCGTATAGAGAAATGTGTGATTAAAAATATAAAGACAAATTTTGACCTGTGTTTTTGGATCTCTGTAAAGTCTATATAAATTGAATGCATATAAAAAGGAGGAGTGGGAAAGAAACCATATTAATAAAAACAGTTTAAGTCAAAATTATAGAAGTCCTATTTTGATAAGAAATAGGAAAAAATAAAGTTTTTACATCTTCTAGGCATAGGAACCATTGAAAACTGAATCAGAGTGCCATGAAAAGAGGTATGTCTAGGGAGGATATACCTGTAGTTACTGCAATGGTTATGCCATACATAACAATATTTTATTAATCAAGGCTACAAAATATCTTATATTCAAAATGATTAGTTCTGAAATCCATAAAGATGTATTTTGAATTATTTTACTTAAATGTCAAACAAAGCATACATGGTTTTGCTACCTTTTTGGTTTATGTTGTTCCTCGCTATCAATCACATTGATATACATATATGTATGTTTATATATATATATATATATATATATATCCTATATAGTATATCTATAACTATATGTTATGCAACTCTTAGTAGCACTAGTGGTTAAGAATCCACCTGCCAATGCAAGAGACACAAGAGATACAGATTCAGTCCCTGAGTAGGGAAGAACCCCTGGAATAGGAAATGGCAATCCACTCCAATATTTGTGCCTCTAAGATTCCATGAGCAGAGGAACCTGGTGGGCTACAGTCCATGCAGAGTCAGACATGACTGAGCACCTGAGCATATACATACACACATCTATGATATAAGAATAGATATACAGATCTTTATTCACCTTTAAGCCAGTCACAGTGTTTTGAGGAAACTCTAACCACAGGGAGATGACATGTGTATTTTCTCTCTGACAGCTACAGCTAGACTCCTTGATAACATCAACTTTAAGATTTATAGGTCAATGAGCATCCAGATCATTTAATTACCCAGGTTTTAGATTTCTCAGGTGAGGCCTCAGACACATTGGAGCAGAGATAAACCATCTCTGATGTACCCCTGTCTGAAATCCTTACTGATACTGAGGACAGTGTTCTAGTTTGGCTAATAGATGAAGTTTATTCATTGGCTTGTTTAAGAATTATTTATGCTTATAAATTTTTTTCGGCCTAATCCATCATATTTTAAGAAATATTTATTTTTGAATCTCTCAGTATTATGTGGATTTTACTATCTATACTTGTGGTTGTAAGAGACCTGTGTATGTGGAAAATTTGTTACTGAGGATTATGTTGTAGAAATTATCATGTCTTCTGATGAAATAAGCCACTATCATTAGACAACTGCCCTCTTTATCTCTGGTAATGTTGTATGACATTTTGTCTGAAATCAATGTGACCATTCCAGCATGTTTTCTATTATAATTGCTTGGTATTTTTCCCACTCTTTCACTCCTTCAGTTTACTTACATTTTAATTCAGTTGTTTGTAAGCCATATCTAGCTGGATTTAATATTTCATTCAATGTAACATTTTCTTTGACTGGATTACATTCCTTATTTTCATTTATCATTACTACTGATATACTTGGATTAGTTTTTAAAACCTTATTTGGTTTTACTTATCTTACCCTTTTCCCTTTGTTTTTCTACTTTTTAATAGATATTACTTTTATTTCATTTTTCCCTTCAACTAATTTTTAATATATTTACTAGTTTTGTTATTTCCTCTTGCACCACTGAACTTCCATCTAGGATAGTTATTCTTCTACTTATCTTAGGAATTTTCCTAGAGACAATTTATTACTTACAAACTGCTTTGTATATTTGGAAGTTTTTTTTTTTTTTTTTAATATTACTCTTATTCTTGAAATATTTTCTCAGGGTGTGTACTTGATAGGACTTATTATTCTGTTCTCAATACTGTGAAGATATTTCCCACTGTCCTCAGGCTTCCTTTGTTGCTGTTGAAAAATTATTGGAAAGTCAGGAATTGAATAATGGTTGGTCTGTTGACAATAGCCTACTTTTACTCTTCGGCTAACTCAAAGTCACCTTGCTATCTCTGGTATCCTGATGAACTATCATACCGATCCCACACTCAGTCTTTTTTTTTTTTTTTTTAATGAGACAAATACACCTGAATAATTTGAAAATACTCTAATAGAACTCTTGTTATTTGAAGGCTAAAACTTCTAATTTGAAAATGTATGTTGTTGTTCGGTCACTCAGTCGTGTCTGACTCTTTGTGACTCCATGGATAGCAAGCACACCAGGCTTCCCTGTCCTTCACCATCTCCCAGGGCTTGCTCAAACTCATGTCCATTCAGCCGGTGATGCCACCCAACCATCTTATCTTCTGTCATCCACTTCTTTTTCTGCCTTCAATCTTTCCCAGCATCGCGGTCTTTCCTTGTAAGTAGGCTCTTTGCATCAGGTTGCCAAAGAATTAGACCTTCAGTTTCAACATCAGTCCTTCCAATGAATATTCAGGATTGATTTCCTTTAAGATTGACTGACAATGTATATATAATGTTTTAGAATTCAAGTGAATTGTTTCCTATGATAGATTCGACTGAATGACGTTGGCTCTTTTAAGCTCCTCCCCAAAATAATGGAGAAATCTTTGGCAATTTTTTATATTTGGGATGTTTTAAGTGTATGATTTGAGGACTGGATTTTTCAGTCTAACTTTCAGTTTACAAATAAGATTTATTTTACCTCTTTGTAATGAAAGATGATATTTTTCTATTTATGAAGTATCATTTACAGTCACTTTCCAGCTACAGGAATATCCACTGTCAACGCTGCATTAAAAAAAAATGCATGAACTTCAACAATCTTCACATAGAGCTCTCTGATGAAATATTAACTGCTGTTTGTATAGTGCTAATAAGATATTTTTGTATAAGTCATTTTGTTTGATCCTTTAGGAAACCTATGCTTTGTCTATTACTCTTGCCATCACTTTTTCCATAGCACAGGAAAAGATTAGTAAGATTAAGTGCTTTATTAAAGTTTATAAAAATAGTTCGAAATTGACACAATCCTTCTAACTTCAAAACTGATGCTTTTATCAGCACATTTTAACATTATTCTCCTAAAAATGCAGAAGCAAATTTCTCCCTGTATTTGATACTTGTGAATACTTTCAGTTCAGTTCAGTTCAGTCACTCAGTCATGTCCGACTCTTTGCGACCCCATGAATCGCAGCACGTCAGGCCTCCCTGTCCATCACCATCTCCTGGAGTTCACTCAAACTCATGTCCATCAGGTCCGTGATGCCATCCAGCCATCTCATCCTCTGTTGTCCCCTTCTTCTCCTGCTCCCAATCCCTCCCAGAATCAGAGTCTTTTCCAGTGAATACTTTGGGAACCTACAAATTATCCTGAGATATCCTTATATAAGATTACACTTGACAGACAGCCACAGTTACATGATGGGTATTGTTGCCATTTGAATAATAAACATTTAATATAGAATGGTATATCTTGGGTGAAGGGGTTAATGGCTTAATATTTTGAAACTATTTTTCTACCTGCAAAAATCCACAATTTGTGCATTATTTCTTCGGTGAAAAGGTAAAATCTATATATTTTTTTAAATTAATCAATATCCCATCATCCAGGCATAGAGATTCATCCAAGTAACAAGTGTTTATTGAGTATATGTTATGTGCTAAAAACGGGAGGCATAGCAATAAACAAGACAGATAACATGCAATTATTTTGTGGGTTGCTGCTGTTGCTGCTAAGTTGCTTCTGTCATGTCCAACTCTGTGCAACCCCATAGATGGCAGCCCACCAGGCTCCCCCATCCCTGGGATTCTCCAGGCAAGAACACTGGAGTGGGTTGCCATTTCCTTCTCCAATGCATGAAAGTGAAGTTGCTCAGTCTAGAAAGGTTTAAAAAGTCAATAACATTTCAAATGATAATAAGCATATTAGGCTACTGTTTCTGCCCCACTGTATTCGATTTCACAGAAAAAGTTTTATTTTCATGAATGTTTTTGGCACCTTGTCTTAATTGTCACTATTCCATGTGAAGGTGGAGAGTATCACAGTCTCTTATTCTTTTCTACTTTGAGAATTAACCTACTTCCTGAAGTATGTGCCTTATGTTGTCTTCTAGGTAGGCTCAATTTTACATGAGATATTTCAATATTCACTTGTGATGGGTGAATGTTTTGCCTGTAATTTTCTTCCCCTTCAAAAGGATATGTTGAAGTCCTTACCTCAGTACCTCAGAATGTAACATTATTTGGAAATGGGATTTTTGTAGAGAAAATCAAGTTAAAATACGGTCATTATGGTGGGCTCCACTACCATGTGACTGGTGTTATTAATAAAAGGAGACGTGTGGGTACTGAGACAGACACACATATAGGAAAGGCAAAGTACAGACCCAGGGTAAATACCAAGTGAAGATGGAAGGTTGGAGGGCTACATCTACAAGGCAAGAACCCCTGGTGCTGCAAGAGCTAGGACAGAGGCAGGGGACTGATCATTCCCGAGAGCTTTCAGAGAGCCTGCAGTTCTGCCAACACATTGCTCTCAAGACTTCTGGCCTCTTGAACTGTGGAACAATAAACTTCTGTTTTAAACCACTCAGTTTGTGGGACTTCTTTATGGTAGCCCTAGGAAACGGGTGAGTAAACTGTCCACATTATGAAATTCAGCAAAAAAAAAAAAAAAAAAGAGAGAGCAATTCAGAAAAATAAAAAAAGAAATACACTTACTTTCAAATATAAGGTGAGATTTCCAGTATACTAGAAGGGAAAGAAAAGTATCACAAATAGCACATGATGGTCTTTAATCAAGTGGGAGAAATGCCTCATCAATGGGTTGTGGTTTTCTCTTACACATGTTTGGCTAAAACTGGAAAGCTAGCAGGACTGAAAAACCACAGAGTGGCCTTAAAAATGATTTATTTATTTTACTGGCTAGGCCTGAATTTCAGAGTCATCAAGAGACTCCTATAACTAAGACTGAACAAACAGAGTAACATATGAGGAGGATAAATTCCAGGTTATTTTTTTTCTTAACTTTAATGGAGAAGATTTAAAGGATGTTGTTTAGACTTTATGTCCTTTGGGACTTTATTTCCCTAGGAAATTCATAGTAAAAAGGAGTTTTTATTCAAATTTGGGGAAATTATATATTGTTTTATGATTGAATTGCCTTTATGATTTTATTTGTGATTCACAGTTATACTGCTGAGATAAGTGATGCCAATTGAAGACTAAATATCATACAATGTTCACACTTAAAATAATGATGGTAAATAATGCCCTTCATATATTTTCTTTAAAAATATATTTTACTAAATTTTTAATAAGTTATTTTTACTAAATATTGAGACTATTTTTTCCCTATCTTTTTCGCCATTATTTTTATTCACTACACTGATTATTCTTATTTTACATTTGAAAACATTTGGTATGTAAATAACAAAAGCATTTTTACTTGAGTGTGATGAGAAAAAGAATGAGCAAGCTGGGAGCTTAAAAATAAATATTCTGGTGCTTCTCAAATTGTTTTCCTCAAACAGTAGACTGTTGTGAGGTGATAGTCTTTAATGATCTGATTTAATAATGCAAATTTCCAAATTTAATGACAAACTTTATGTGATGTAAGCTAAGGCTATCAGTCTATCCAGTATTATGAAGTCTTGTGATTGACCACACTGATGAAAGGAAAGGAAAGGTAGCACAGTCGTGTCTGACTCTTTGTGATCTCATGGCCTGTAACCTGCCACGTCTTCTGTTCATGGAATTCTCCAGGCAAGAATACTGGAGTGGGTTGCTATCCCCTTCTCAATGGGATCTTCCCAACACAAGCATCGAACCTGGATCTCCTGCATTGCAGGCAGATTCTTTACCAACTGAGCTATTTGGAAGCCCCAAATAACACTGAAATATCCACTAGATCAAAATATCCAATGCAAAGTAAATCATTTTGTTAGTATGACTCATCCTCTTTTCACTGTTGATTCCTCTTCCTCAGTAAGATACCTTTCAATGAAAGACAAAAAAATAAGGAAAATGCTAGAAAGGCAAAATAAGTTTTCAGGTTTTATGTAGTGGTGAAAAGATACTATATTGCAAATAGTTTAGTGATTTTGAACTATGAAAGCAACAATAATGTACACATCTAATTTAAAAGCATTTCCTTTTCTTGAATACTTACTAGTATATCCAGTCCTATGCCAGAAACATTGCATAGATTGTTACATTTATGAAAGAAAATGAAGTCGCTCAGTCCTGTCCAACTCTTTGCAACCCCATGGACTGTAGCCCACTAGGCTCCTCCATCCATGGAATTTTCTAGGCAAGAGAACTGAAGTGGGTTGCCATTTCCTTCTCCAGGGGATCTTCCAGACCCAGGGATCAAATCTGGGTCTCCCACATTGCAGGCAAATGCTTTACTGTCTGAGCCACCAGGGAATCCTTATATTTCTTGAATACTTTCTAGTATATCCAAACCTATGCCAGAAACATTGCATAGATTGTTACATTTAATTAAAAAGAAATCCACATTAGTATTTCTTTCTTAACATTTTCCTTCTCTGAAATGCAGAAGGAAATGTTACCAAAGGATGATTATATATATCTATAATAGATGATTTTAAAGCTAAAATTTGAACCCCTTTCATTGTTTCTAAAGCTTATATTCTTATCATATAGTTATCCTTACTCTTTATTATGTAAAATCTCAATGATTTTAATAACTGATTATGCCAATTTGGTGTGTTACACAAGCTTTATTTCTCTCTGCTACTAACTATTCAGTTCACAGCTCATTAGTACTGTAACTTAAAATGTAGAAAGGGAACTACAGTGCTATGCAATGGATGAATTTTGCGTTTGTGGAAGATTTAGTATGAATGAACATGAAAACTAATTGCTAACCTAAGACCTCTTTTTTTAACTAATGTTTTATTTGAATTTTTGAGTTATAGGTGCAGCTCAACTTTATATTCTATTTCTTTCTCTGATAACCATAGGGAATAACTGAATTATTGGGCTTAGACTTTTCCAACATTTATCAGTTATCTGGCTATCTATCAATCTCACAAACACCAAATAATAGACATTGTTTTTCTTTCAATATGCTAACTTGTAATGTGTCATATTTTACTCCTAAATATCAAAATATAATGTATTTCTTTAAATTATTACAATTAATTTTTGGCATTTATGAATGAAATAAAGTGAAAGATTTTCATTTTAACACCAAACATGCAATTTTTTAAAAAATTTCAAGCTTCATATTTATTTTTATAAACCCAATACTCTGTAGCATGTAATACCTCTAATATCACTGTTCTAGTTTATAAAAATCCATATTACACTCTTCAGTTCAGTTCAGTTCAGTCGCTCAGTCACGTCCGACTCTTTGCGACCCCATGAATTGCAGCACGCCAGGCCTCCCTGTCCATCACCAACTCCCGTAGTTCATCAAACTCACGTCCTTAGGCTTCATATAAATGCAATAATCACTTCATTTTTACTTTAGAGTTTAAGAGCTTTAAATTTATGATTCTCCCACTGCAAGAATGATCAAGGACTTTATTTTACTTTACTTTCTACGCATGGGGTAAATTAAGCATGCTCGTGTTGTGACAAATATGTTATTTTCAGTTACAAATAGAGCTAGGCAAACATTTTAAAAAAGTAAGAAATTTTGACTATGCTTTGAGGACTATTGCTTCAAATTATTTCCAACCTCAATTTACTTCACGCTTTCTTGTTCCCTTATAAAAGAGCCTTATAATTACAAACATGCAGAGAAAATTTTAAATTCAGTTTTATATTGTTAGAACTATCATTACGATAATAGCATTTCTCAGAGTTGGACTGCATCTTAAGACAGCCATACTAAGATTTCAATAATAACCAAATTCCATTTGTTTCCTAAAATTACTTGACATATTTTTCACAATATTATTATTTCACAATATTATTGCTGTATTGAGCATGTTAATAACAATGTAGATATCTTCACAACATTGTATATAATTATAGATAATCCTATAGGGCAGCATAATACAATTTGGCACCTATTTACATAGTGTTATTAAATCAAATTTTGATTCAGTACATACATGTATATATTAGGTGGCCATTTAAACTTTTACTTGTATTTAATGTTCTAAAATAACTGCCTTTGAGATTTTGTCTGAACCGGTAAAAATTATCAATCTTGGTATGGAATGTTACCTTCAAATTCATCAGGAGAGAGGAGATAATGAAAGTTATGAAAGAGAGACATTTGAAGGAATAAGTCAACAAGGCTTGGGGAAGGAAGAGAAGAAAAAGGAAACTAGAAAAAGTGAGAGAGGAAGAAAAGAGACACTGGGAGAAATATTTTCAATCTATTGTGTTGATAAGAATATACTCATAAGGATTTTGCTAGGACTTTTAATAGTTTTACATGAAAATAAATAATATGTCCCCCCAATAGTAGACATATTAGTATTAGATGGCTTGCAGCAATATTTGATAACATCAAATTAAGTTGAGAATAACAGATGGTAATTTGCAAACCTCAGGAACTTTCTAGGTGTTATCTAAAACTGGTACCCATATGCAAAGGGCAGCAAGAAGCCAAGGAAAGAGGCAAACCCCTACAGATTGGTTGAGGTCAGGTTTAATAAGCAGCAGAACTTACCTATGAGGATTGTTTTATGAGAGACCCCAAGAGGTATAGATTTCTGCACCTGCCTGGAAACCTTGAAAGTTTATATAGAGTTATAATTGGGTTCAGTCATGTATACTATCCAGATGATCTCAGCACCACATTTCTATCTCAGTGCTGTACCCTTGGAGCAACTTCTGGGAACTGGGAAGGCAAACAAAGCACATATTCCAAAAACAGATGAACAGGTGGGAAGCCTCCAACTGCCAGGGTCCAACTCAAGGTCAACCAATGGGTCATGTCTTCTCAATGACCTGCCCCCAAAATAGATTTTATTGGAATTAAGGCTTTATTTTACAAACAAAGACTTATTTACTATTGTGCTATTAGAACATTTTCAGCAAAAATAATTATCGTATCATTCTAGTTATATTTGAAAGTGAAAAAAATCAACATAATGGTAATCAGTGAATTGTATAGTACTTCGTAAATCTTGCAAGGTGAAAATATTGATTGATTAAGATCATAACTAGTATGTAGGAAAGTTCTTACACTCAAGTGAGCCTACGTTTATTATCTATGGACATACAAAAGTGTAGGTTAAGTAAGCTTGCATTTTTAAAGTTGTTTTATGTTTTGTTTGAAGTAGAATACAAATGAATTGCAGGAATAGAGAGGCAGAGGTAGAGAATGGACTTGTGGACAGAGTGGCAGAAGGCAAGGAGGGGGTGGATTGAGAGAGTAGCATTGACATATATACACTACCATGTATAAAATAGCTAATGAGAAGCTTCTGTATAGCACAGGAAGCTCAGCGAGATGCTCTGTGAAGATACAGAGAGATGGAATGGGGGTGAGGGATGGGAGGAAGGCTTAAGAGGGAAGGGATATATGTGTGCTTATAGCTGATTCATGTTGTACAGCAGAAGCTAATACAACATTGTAAAGCAGTTTTTCTCCAATTAAAAACAAAGAGTACAAGTGAATCTTTTGTGTACTTATAGACTATTTTAACAAAAACTTAGCAGGTGCTGACTGTACAAAGACAAAACAGACCAAGGAATAACATGTAACATAATGGCTTAAATTATTCTGTGAAAGTGACATTAATATGTAGACCTTTATTTCCTGCTGGAGATTTTATTCTACAAATGTACCATTGCTTTGGAGATTAAGCTAATGTAAACTTTCCTTGTAAATACAATGATGACTTTCAAAAAGAAAATGCTTTTGTAATAACCTCACTATATAAGAGAAATCTGAATTATATAATTTTAATGATCATGCCAATCAAATTTAATTAATATCCATTACCTTGGTTATTAGGTGAAACTAATAAAATTATATTTAATGTAAACTAGCATTTTCCATAAGCAAAAAGCCTGGATAATATGAAAGATACTTATTATACTAGTTATGTTTCTAATCAACTTCCAACTGGGAATCCTTTTAGTGTAGATAATTTTCCTTGTAGAAACATCAGTTAACTCTCTCTGATAAATCTACCTAGAAGTGGTGAACCACTTTAAATCTCCAACTTCTTAAAGAGTTTGTGATATGGCCATTAATCATTATCAGCTAACATGTATTAAAATTTATCACTTTTCTAAAACTCTCCTGTCGATTTGGACCCAGGCCAGGGTGGGCCCTTTTCACATAAAATGGAATAAAACAGACATGCACATAGACTCATTTCAATTTGGCCTGTCTCACCACAATGACTTGAAAAATGTATTCAATAAATTGTGTTCACAGATTTATGACCACCGGATCTTTCCATTTTTGTCTAGAACTAAAAGCAGATATTTAACTGAACTAGATTCTTGTGTTGCTTTCAGTGCTCCATCTAAAGCAATATTTGAAGGATGCAATCACAGAAGAAAAAAAAAGTAAAATAGGAAAGAATACCAAGTATGTTTGATGTGCCCTTCATATACATTTTTTTCCCACAATGTCATGACTGCCAACTGCATTATCAATGGCTTCAGGAAATGTGACTAAAAGGTGAAGGGGATAAAAAATTCAGTTTAAAAGGGACAAAAATAACTCATCTCAAGTGTTTTTGATGCTTCTTTGTTATTTTATGGTCATATAATTGATAATGTCTCAATCTCTGTGATCTCTAGATCCAGCTTTTGCTTTTCTCTGTTTCTTTAGAAAAGAAAGAAATACTGTCTATTTTTCATGCATAAAGAGCTTTATAGCTTGTGTGTGTAAATATTTATTTCTCTTTACCCAATGTAAACTGTAGTTAAAGCTTTTCTTCTGATTCTTTGTACATTCTCAGATGCAGTGTTTGAGAGTCATAGTCTCACATCACTGAAATTTTTTAGCTCCAGTATAATAGGTAGCAATTTTGTTTAATACCTAGAGAAATTATTTTTTATCCTTACTGAGATTTGTTTAATACATATACATACAAAGAAAATGTATAATCTTTCTCCCCTCTTTAATTCAAATGGTAGCACGTTCTATTCCTTGTTATATTTACATAAAATATAAATGTTGAAAAATTTTTCATATGGCTACATGTAGTGCTCTCCCCTTTGCTTTTCTGTGGTAGAAAACACATAACATAAATTTTTTCATCTTAAGTATTTTTAAGCATGCAACAGATCTCTAGAATTTTTTTTTTCAAGACAGAAACTCTGTATTCATTGAACAGCAACTCCCCTTTGCCCAGCCCATGGCAACCACAATTCTACTTTCTAAGAATAGATAACTATAGATACCTCTAATATGTGAAATCATGCAGCATTTGTCTTTTTGTGATTGGCTTATTTCATTTAACCGTATATAGTCCAGTTTCATCCATGTTGTATCATATGACAAGATTCCTTTCTTTTTAAGGCTAAATAATATTGTACTGCATGTATGTATTAACACCACATTTTCTTTATCCATTCCTCAGTCAATGAACATTTAGTTTGCTTCCATATCTTGGCTATTCTGAGTAATGCTGAAATAAACGTGAGAGCACACATTTGTCTTTAAGATCCTGAATTCAGTTTCCTTGAATATATACCAGAAGTGAGATTGGTAGATAACACTGTAGTTTTAATTTTTTCAGAAACTTCCAGACCATTTTCCATGGTGGCTGCACCATCTTACATGCCCACCAACTGAAGCCAACAGTTCCAGTTTTTTCATATTGCTGCCAACACTTATATTTCCTATTTTTATGATTCAGTTCAGTTCAGTTGCTCAGTCATGTCCGAGTCTTCACGACCCCATGAATCACAGCACACCAGGCCTCCCTGTTCATCACCAACTCCCGGAGTTCATCCAAACTCATGTTCATTGAGTCAGTGATGCCATCCAGCCATCTCAACTTCTGTCATCCCCTTCTCCTCCTGCCACCAATCCCTCCCAGCATCAGGGTCTTTTCCAATGAGTCAACCCTTTGCATGAGGTGGCCAAAGTATTGGAGTTTCAGCTTCAGTATCAGTCCTTCCAATGAACACGCAGGACTAATCTCCTTTAGGATGGACTGGTTGGATCTCCTTTCAGTCCAAGGGACTCTCAAGAGTCTTCTGCAACACCACAGTTCAAAAGCATCAATTCTTCAGCGCTCAGCTTTCTTCACAGTCCAACTCTCACATCTATACATGACCACTGGAAAAACCATAGCCTTGACTAGACAGACCCTTGTTGGCAAAGTAATGTCTCTGCTTTTTAATATGCTATCTAGTTTGGTCATAACTTTCCTTCCAAGGAGTAAGTGTCTTTTAATTTCATGGCTGCAATCACCATCTTTAGTGATATTGGGGCCCAAAAAAATAAAGTCTGACACTGTTTCCACTATTTCCACATCTATTTGCCATGAAGTGATGGGACCAGATGCCATGATCTTCGTTTTCTGAATGTTGAGCTTTAAGCCAACTTTTTCACTCTACTCTTTCACTTTCATCAAGATAGTGTCAGGCTGCATCAGCACAGGAATGGCCGAGAGGAGCTACCTCACGCCTGAGGTCAGGGGTGGCAGCTGAGAGGAGCTACCACACACCTGCAAGAGGAGCAACCCCACATCCAAGGAGCAGCTGCTGCATGGGTGCAGAAGGTCCAAGAGGAGCTACTCCACGTTCAAGGTCAGGAGGGGTGGCCATGAGGAGATAGCCCTCGTCCAAGGTAAGGAGCAGTGGCTGTGCTTTGCTGGAGCAGCCGTGAAGAGATACCCCACATCCCAGATAAGAGAAACCCAAGTAAGATGGTAGGTGTTGCGAGAGGGTATCACAGGGCAGACACACTGAAACCATAATCACAGAAAACTAGCCAATCTGATCACATGGACCACAGCCTTGTCTAAATCAAGAAACTAAGCCATGCCATGTGGGGCCACCCAAGATGGAAGGGTCATGGTGGAGAGGTGTGGTCCACTGGAGAAGGGAATGGCAAACCACTTCAGTATTCTTGCCTTGAGAACCCCATTAACAGTATGAAAAGGCAAAATGATAGGATACTGAAAGGGGAACTCCCCGGGTTGGTAGGAACCCAATATGCTACTGGAGATCAGTGGAGAAATAACTCCAGAAAGAATGAAGGAATGGAGCCAAAGCAAAAACAATACCCAGTTGTGGATGTGACTGGTGATAGAAGCAAGGTCCGATGCTGTAAAGAACAATATTGCATAGGAACCTGGAAAGTCAGGTCCATGAATCAAGGCAAATTCAGTTTAGTTTAGTTCAGTTCAGTCGCTCAGTCGTGTCTGACTCTTTGCAAGCCCATGAATTGCAACATGCCAGGCCTCCCTGTCCATCACCAACTCCCAGAGTTCACTCAGACTCAGGTCCATCAAGTCAGTGATGCCATCCGGCCGTCTCATCCTCTGTCGTCCCCTTCTCCTCCTGCCCCCAACCCCTCCCAGCATCAGAGTCTTTTCCAGTGAGTCAACTCTTTGCATGAGGTGGCCAAAGTACTGGAGTTTCAGCTTTAGCATCATTCCTTCCAAAGAAATCCCAGGGCTGATCTCCTTTAGAGTGGACTGGTTGGATCTCCTTGCAGTCCAAGGGACTCTCAAGAGTCTTCTCCAACACCACAGTCCAAAAGCATCAATTCTTTGGTGCTCAGCTTTCTTCATAGTTCAACTCTCACATCCATACATGACCACTGGAAACACCATAGCCTTGACTAGATGGACCTTTGTTGGCAAAATAATGTCTTTGCTTTTGAATATGTTATCTACGTTGGTCATAACTTTCCTTCCAAGGAGTAAGCGTCTTTTAATTTCATGGCTGCAGTCACCATCTGCAGTGATTTGAAGACCAAAAAAATAAAGTCTGACACTGTTTCCACTGTTTCCCCATCTATTTCCCATGAAGGCAAATTGGAAGTGGTCAAACAGGAGATGACAAGAGTGAACATCGACATTCTAGGAATCAGTAAACTGAAATGGACTGGAATGGGTGAATTGAACTCAGATGACCATTATATCTACTACCGTGGTCAGGAATCCCTTAGAAGAAATGGAATAGCTATCGTGGTCAACAAAAGAGTCCAAAATGCAGTACTTGGGTGCAATCTCAAAAACGACAGAATGATCTCTGTTTCCAAGGCAAACCATTCAATATCACGGTAATCCAAGCCTATGCCCCAACCAGTAACACTGAAGAAGCTGAAGTTGAACGGTTCTGTCTTTTTCATTATAGGGGACTGAAATGCAAAAGTAGGAAGTCAAGAAACACCGGGAGTAACAGGCAAATTTGGCCTTGGAGTATGGAATGAAGCAGGGCAAAGGCTAATAGAGTTTT
Organism: Bos taurus; assembly: GCF_002263795.3. NCBI lineage: Eukaryota > Metazoa > Chordata > Mammalia > Artiodactyla > Bovidae > Bos > Bos taurus. Next base: position 82,114,920 of record NC_037333.1, on the reverse strand, counting down.
GCCTAGAGAACACACTGATCATAGAAAACCCCCTCTTCCAACAACACAAGAGAAGACTCTACACATAGACATCACCAGATGGTCAACACCGAAATCAGATTGATTGTATTCTTTGGAGCCAAAGATGGAGAAGCTCTATACAGTCAGCAAAAACAAGACTGGGAGCTGACTGTGACTCAGATCATGAACTCCTTACTGCCAAATTCAGACTTAAATTGAAGAAAGTGGGGAAAACCACTAGACCATTCAGGTATGACCTAAATCAAATCCCTTATGATTATACAGGGGAAGTGAGAAATAGATTTAAGGTATTAGATCTGATAGACAGAGTGCCTGATGAACTATGGATGGAGATTCGTGATATTGTACAGGAGACAGGGATCAAGACCATCCCCATGGAAAAGAAATTTTTGTGATAATGGCCATCAAACAGGTATGAGTTGACACCCCACTTTGGTTTTAATTTACATTCCCCAGATACTTAGTTGTGTTAAAGATCTTTCATGTGCTTTGGATATTCATTCTTTTCTGCATGTCTATTCAACTCCTTTGGCCATTCTACAGTGAACTTTATGTTGTTGTTTATGTATTTATTATGCATTTATGTTGTTGTTTTTGAGTTATAGAAATTTGTATATTCTGGATATTAAATTCTTATCAGATATATGGTTTGCAAATAATTTCTGCCATTCCGTCGATTGCCTTTGTTGATTCTTTTCTTTGCTTCACAGAAATTTTTAAGATTTATGCAGTCCCACTGGTGTATTATTGATTTTGTTGCTTGTGCTTTTGTTGTGATATCCTAGGAAGGTTTGCCAAATCCAGTGTCATAGAGCTTTTCCCCTATGTTTTTTTCTAGGGAACTTTTAGCTTCAAGTCTTAGTTTTAGGCCTTTAATGTATTTGTAACTTCTCATATGTGATGTAACCTAGAGTTCACCTTCAGTCTATTGCATGTGAATATTCAGTTTTCCCAACACCATTTGTTTCAAACAATATCCTTTGCCCATTTTGGCAACCTTGTCAAAGGTCATTTATGAAGTGATGAAAGTGATGACATTTTTCTGTGCTTTCTGTTTGTTTTCATCTGTCTGTATATCTGTTTTTTTATACCAGTACCACAATATTTAAATTAATGTAGGTTTGTACTAGGTTTTGAAATCAGAAAGTGTAATGAACCTGTGTTTTCTTTCTCAAGATTGTTTTTTTTTAATTTGATATCCTTTGAGATTCTATATCAACTTTAGAATTGTATTTCTATTTCTGCAAAAAAAAAAAAAAAAATTTCCATTGAGACTTTGATAGGGATTCCCTTGAATCTGTAGATCACTTTAGGTAGTATGAATATTTTAACAATATTTTTTTCTAATCCATGAACATTGGATGTCTTTCCATTTATTGGTGTCTTCTTTAATTTCTGTTAGCAATATTTTGTAATTTTCAGCCTACAAGTCGTTTGCCTTGTGATTTTTTTTTTTTTTTGGTTAAATTAGCATATGTTAAAAAGAGTCTTGGAATCTTGAGTGGAGAGTGATGGTTCAAAAAAGACCACAAAGGAAGGTGAAATAGGGGTTTAATATTCACAGGTCCTGAAGAATGCCCCCTCGAGGGGCATTAAGAGGAGGTCCAGGCAAAGTATAGGCAGACAGTGAGCCACAGGACCTGGGAAACATTCCTTTATTAGGGTTTGCAGATAGAATGCTTTGTGGTTCCTGGGCTAAGCTTGGATTTGTCAATTCAGAACAGAATAGAAACGTTCTGGTAAGCTTCCAGGGGCTATTATTTAAGGGATACACAAGGGAAAGAGATGGAAGAAAGAAGAGACTGTTTATTACAAGGGGCATTGAGGGAATCATATCAGGAACTTACATTTACCTGTGACTCAGTGAGATGTTATCTAAGGCATGTCCTTGACAGGGGAAAAATGACATATCAAGCCCCCTGCAGGCTACTTAGCTTCACAAAATGAATACAATATTATAGTGAAAGTGAAGTTCGCTCAGTCTTGTCTGACTCTTTGCAACCCCATGGACTATACAGTCCATGGAATTCTCCAGGCCAGAATACTGGAGTGGGTAGCCTATCCTTTCTCCAGCATATCTTCCCCACTCAGGAATTGAACTGGGGTCTCCTTCATTGCAGGTGGATTCTTTACCAACTGAGCTAAAGGGAAGCTCTTATGGGGTAGTTTAAATTCTTAACATGCCTCTTCATTAAGTTTATCCCTAAGTGTTTTATTTATTTATTTTTTTTGATGCTGTTGTAAATGGGATTGTAGTCTTAACTTGCTTTTCAGATAGCCCATTGTTAATGTATAGATTTACAACTTCTTTTGTGTGTATATGTGTAGCCTGTTTCTATGTTGACTTTGTGGACTAGTCCTCCTAACGTTTTTTGTGTGTGGAATATTTAGAATTTTCTACGTTAGATTATATCAACTGTGAGCAGAGAAAATTTTACTTCTTCCCTTCCAGGCCACATGTCTTTGTATCTTTTTTCTTGCCCAATTTCTCTGGGTAGAACTTCCACTACTATGTTGAATAGAAATGTGAGAGAGGTCAGTCTTCCCTTTTTCCTAATCTTAGAAAGAAAGCTTCTCAATGATGAATGTCATGTGGACATACATGAAAAGCTGTGGAGTTTTCATATATGTTTTGACTATGTTGAGATAATTTCCTTTTACTCTAGTTTGTAGCGTCTTTTTTTTATCATGAAAGTATATTGAATTTTGTCAAAGCACTTTCTGAATCAAATAATCTTGTGGGTTTTGTTTTTTATTCTGTTATTGTAGTACACCACATTGATTGATTTTTACATGTTGAATCATCTTTGCATTCCAGACATAAATCTCAATTGATCATGGTGTATAATCATTGTAATGTGTTGTTAGATTCAATTTGCTAATATTCTGTTGAGGAGTTTAGCATCAATATCCACAGGGAGTGGTCTATAATTTTCTTGCAGTGCTCTTATCTGCCTTTGGTATCAGGGTAATATGGACCTTGCAACCATTCCATCTTATTCAAGTTTTTGGAAAGGTGAGAAAGATTGAATGATTTTCCTGATTCTGTCAAACTGTTTATCTGTGCTCCCTTATAGCTCTCTGATCTAACTTAGAACAATTATTTTAGGTTTTTGTCAGGAAATTTGTGAATCTTCATTTCTTTGGAGTCAGCTGCTAGAAGCTTATTATACTCCTTTAGTGGTGTCATGTTTCCTGTGTTCTTGTGATCCCTGTAACCTTCTGTGAGTATTTACACATTTGAGAAAGTAGTTGCCTCTTCCAGATTTATGGAATAGCTTCAGTAGAGACATTCACTTGTGGTGGAATACACTGGAGCTTCTGTGGCCTTGGGTCTAGTGGTGTAGAACACCAGTTGCAGGGATTGTGTGATGGCTCCCGATTTGTTGGAGCATGGTGCCTTAGCTCAGACAGCTGGCTCCATCACATTGACAACATTGCGATTCTTGATGGTGAGAGCCAAGTAGTGTCCATCATGGCTGCCAGGGTTATTGAGATCCTCAACAGTGCCGCTAGTTGCAGTGGTGAGGACAGGTGGTGGTGGTGACTACAGCTAGTGGTTTGCCCTTGCTAGTGGCATGAATTTTATACAGGTATGCACATAGTTTTAAGGGCCAGGACCAGGGCCTGTTGTGGTACATAAGGCAGTTATGAGGGCTCAGGCTGTAATTATGTACTTATCCGGCTGTAGAAACTGGCTGCAGGTTCCCACGTAGTGATTGTTGCTTGTTACAGCAGAACTGGCAAAGTGCAGGTGTGTGACTGTGGTTGTGTAAAGCAATGCAGGAGTTGAGGCCATGTCTTGGTGCCCAAGCAACTATTAGAGCCTCAGCTTTTTGTGTGCACTCACATGCTGTAGGGGCTAACTGGGGACATATAGATGACAATAAGGCCAGCTGTGGAGAAATGGGCTGGTGTAATTCATAGATACTGCCACAGGGCCTGAGGCTGGCTTCAGGTGGGGTAGCCCCCATGAATCCTGGGGCCTGAGGTATTCACAGCAGCACTGAATGGGGCTGCTACAGTGGGAGTGGGTTAGGGGAGCAATCAGACAGCTGGAGTCTGTGGGGCTCTTCATGGCAAAATTTAGAGGGGGACTTTTGCTTGCCAGTGATTTCTTCAGTGGCAAATGCAGCTGGGGTCCTCTTGGAGTAGTATACTGAGGTCCATGACAAGATCCTTTGTGTTAAAACCTGTAGATGTTCTGCCATGTCCACAAAGGCTGTAGAGGTCCTCAGAAGTGAGTGCTACTTGATCCTCTGCTGATCAGGCTGTTGGGAACCCTGGTCACTCCTTCCATGTGGCTGATGCTTACAGCCCCTCCCCTTCTTCTTTATTCTTAGTCATCACTATGCATCTTTGCTATCCCAATCTTTGGGTGGGGTGAAACTGAATTGGAGTCTTTATACAGTACTCTGAAAGAAGGGGGAGGCTGATCATTTAACTTACTGCTTTTCCCACTGAGAGGAACACTCTGGGGCTGAGGAATTGCATTTTGGTACAGAGTTGTGCTGGTCTGGGGGTGAGATGATGTATACAAAATGAAACTGTTCTTCCTACCCTGTTTGTGCAGTTATTCTCAAGTATTTTTGCTCAAACTGATGAAGCTTCATAAGTGAATTCCTGAACTCTCCTACAGTGATTTTCCACTTGTGGATAGACATATAATTGTTGTCCTCTGTGCAGGGAGATGGAAACTGGAGGTCTCCTACTCTATTATCTTGCTAATATAGTTCTCATGTAACAATTTATTTGAAATAGATAACTATAATTGCATTAAGAAAACTCTTCAACCCCTGGATTTTATATTATCATTGTCAAAAATTCTAGATTTTTATATTTTGCATTTGTTAACATAGTCTTATAGTAATTTTTATGCTTTTATTTTCAAGTCTATACCATATTTGAAAGGGATTTATGTATCATAATTAGAATATTATAGGATTCTGTACTTGTCTATTTATTTATCTTTAATAGAAAGCCTTATATTTTCATATGTCAATTTGCTGTCTAGCATCCTTTGCCATGAAGTAGGCATGTCTTTAATGATTCTTATAAAGCCAGGAAAGTATACATTTCTCCTTCACTTTTAAGGATAGTTTTGCCAGGTACAGAATTCTTGTTTGGCAATATTTCTTTTCTTTCACCACTTTGAATATAATGCCGCATGCTGTTATGGTCTGAAAGGTTTCTGCTTAGAAAAAAGCACTAATAGTCCTGTGAGAACTCATTTATATCTGATAAGTTGCCCTTTTTTTTTTTTTTTCTGGCTAGTTTCAGAATGCTATCTTTGTCTTACATTTTTGATAGTTTGATTTTAACGTGTCTCAATATTGCCTTTGGGTTTATCGTTGTTGTTTGAATTTCTGGCTTTGAAGGTCCATCTTCTTCCTCACGTTGAGAATTTGTGGGCCACTATTTCTTCAGGAAAATTCCCTAAGCTTTTCTCATTATTCTCCTTCTGGACTCTAATAATGTGACTATTTGACTTCCTGATGGTATACCATAAGTCCCTTAGGCTTTCGTCACTTTTCTTCTTCTTTTTCTTTTTGTTTCTCTGACTGGATAACTTCAGATGACCCATCTTTAAACATCCTTATTGTGTGTTTTGATTTATCAAGTCTGCTATCAAACCCCTGTAGTAAATTTTTCAATTTATTGTATTCTTCAACTCTAAAATTTCTATTTTTCTCTTGGTATAATCTCTATCTATTGTTATTATTATAATTTTGTTCATATATCATTTTCCTGGTTTCGTTTATTTGCCTGTATTCTCTTGTAATACACTAAACCTCTTAATGTCTATTATTTCAAGTTCTCCAAAAGGTAGATCACCTTTTATTTATGGTCAGTTTCTGGAGATTTATTTTCATTATTTGATTGGGCCATATTTTCTGTCTCTTCAGATACCTTGTTATTTTTTGCTAAGATATATGCATTTGAAAGAAAGTTACCCCTCCAGACTGTCTTTGTACAGGAGAAGAAAATCAGCCCAGCTAAAGATACTCAGGGACCCTCAAATCCTTTGCAGGGATATGTCTTTTTAGAGCCTGTGCATGTAATTTCCTAATTAGAGAGATTTACTTGTGTCTTTTTAGAAGAGTTTACAGTCTTCTAAGTGAGGGAGGTCAGTGGGATTCTTCCAAGGTTGTCCATTTTTGTCTTCTGTGTAATCTGGTTTAGATTTCTTCTTTTCATTGTGTTTTATGTTACACAGAAGCATTTTTCCATAAGTTATAACATAATGTCTTATTATTCACCATTAACATCAGTTCAGTTCAGTTCAGTCGCTCAGTCGTGTCTGACTGTTTGCGACCCCATGAATCGCAGCACGCCAGGCCTCCCTGTCCATCACCAACTCCCGGAGTTCACTCAGACTCACGTCCATCGAGTCAGTGATCCTATCCAGCCATCTCATCCTCTGTCGTCCCCTTCACCTCCTGTCCCCAATCCCTCCCAGCATCAGAGTCTTTTCCAATGAGTCAACTCTCCGCATGAGGTGGCCAAAGTACTGGAGTTTCAGCTTTAGCATCATTCCTTCCAAAGAACTCCCAGGGCTGATCTCCTTTAGAATGGACTGGTTGGATCTCCTTGCAGTCCAAGGGACTCTCAAGAGTCTTCTCCAACACCATAGTTCAAAAGCATCAATTCTTCGGTGCTCAGCCTTCTTCACAGTCCAACTCTCACATCCATACATGACCACATGAAAAACCATAGCCTTGACTAGACGAACCTTTGTTGGCAAAGTAATGTCTCTGCTTTTGAATATGTTATCTAGGTTAGTCATAACTTTCCTTCCAAGGAGTAAGCGCCTTTTAATTTCATGGCTGCACTCACCATCTTCAGTGATTTTGGAGACCAAAAAATTAAAGTCTGACACTGTTTCCCCATCTATTTCCCATGAAGTGATGGGACCAGATGCCATGATCTTGGTTTTCTGAATGTTGAGCTTTAAGCCAACTTTTTCACTCTCCTCTTTCACTTCCAACAAGAGGCTTTTTAGTTCCTCTTCACTTTCTGCCATAAGGGTGGTGTTATCTGCATATCTTGTTATTGATATTTCTCCCGGCAATCTTGACTCCAGCTTGTGCTTCTTCCAGTCCAGCGTTTCTCATGATGTACCCTGCGCATAAGTTAAATAAGCAGGGTGACAATATACAGCCTTGACATACTCCTTTTCCTATTTGGAACCAGTCTGTTGTTCCATGTCCAGTTCTAACTGTTGCTTCCTGACCTGCATACAAATTTCTCAAGAGGCAGGTCAGGTGGTCTGGTATTCCCATCTCTTTCAGAATTTTCCACAGTTTATTGTGATCCACACAGTCAAAGGCTTTGTCATAGTCAATAAAGCAGAAATAGATGTTTTTCTGGAACTCTCTTGCTTTTTCCATGATCCAGCGGATGTTGGCAATTTGATCTCTGGTACCTCTGCCTTTTCTAAAACCAGCTTGAACATCAGGAATTTCACGGTTCACATATTACTGAAGCCTGGCTTGAAGAATTTTTAGCATTACTTGACTAGCGTGTGAGATGAGTGCAATTGTGTGGTAGTTTGAGCATTTTTTGGCATTGCCTTTCTTTGGGATTGGAATGAAAATTGACCTTTTCCAGTCCTGTGGCCACTGCTGAGTTTTCCAAATTTGCTGGCATATTGAGTGCAGCACTCTCATAGCATCATCCTTCAGGGTTTGAAAGAGCTCAATTGGAATTCCATCACCTCCACTAGCTTTGTTCGTAGTGATGCTTTCTAAGGCCCACTTGACTTCACATTCCAGGATGTCTGGCTCTAGGTCAGTGATCACACCATGGTCAGGTAATGCTATATAATAGGATTAAGTTAAAATACATAAGTGTGCTTTTTTGTTTGGCTGTCCCAAGAACAAAAATTCTTTGGCATTGTTTACTCCTTCTGCCTGAGAGATTACTTTGAGTACTGTGTTTAATTTAGACTGTAATGGTAGAAAATAGAAGAGAAAGTTTAGAAAGGTAAATCTTAAACTTCATGAGGAATAATTATAGCTTAGACAAGTCTCTGAATATAGGTCATATATGGTTTATATCTTTGTAATAAGTCATTTCTGGTTATGTTATAAAATATATCAAATGTGAGTAATTTCATTATTTTGCATTTCCACTTAGAGCTTTATTTAAATAAATAATCACGGATTTTGTCACATGATTCCTTCATGTATTTTATACACAATGACATTTTAAATAAGGTTCAGAAAACCTGTTTGCATCTCTGCATGCGTGCTCAACTGCTTCAGTCATGTCTAACTTTTTGTGACCCTGTGGACTGTAGCTCACCAGGCTCCTCTGTCTTTAGGATTCTCCAGATAAGAGTACTGGAGTGGGTTGCTGTGCCCTCCTGCAGGGGATCTTCCTGATCCAGGAATCAAACCCACATCTCCTCCATTGCAGGGAGACTCTTTACCATCTGAGCCACCCAGGAAGACCAATCATTGTTGTAATTACTTACAGTCTCCCAAGGTATTCACAGAGTTAACTACTTCTTGATATTTAATGCTTTCAACATATTATTAGCATAATCAATCACTTTTTCAATTACTTCTGCTGGATCTAAATGTATTTAACTCTTCATTTAAGCCCATTAAGATGCACAATGAACATGTATATTTCACAAAAGTGTTTTGGTGGTCCCAAGTGATGTCTAAAGAGCACTTTTCGTATCATAAACAACACTTCTTAAGGGATAAGTTCCTCCCAGTTGCCACTACTGTACTCTGAAAATTTCAGTAAATTTTACATATACAGCAATTAGTATGTACTTTCCAAATAATATTCCATTCATTACATTATCCTCTTACATTTATTTTTAATTTTGCCATTATATGTATGAGTGTTAATATACTTTTCAATCACAGGGTTATCTCATCTTTAAAAACTGATGGAATCATATCTGATGTCTGTGCTCTGAAGTTAATTATCAATAACCTGATCTTAAGTCAGTTTCACTGTTTGAAGCAGAGTCTTTTAATATTAAAATTAGTTTGTTATGTAATACCTGTTAGATGTTCTCAAGTAGGAAGTCAAGAAACACCTGGAGTAACAGGCAAATTTGGCCTTGGAGTACAGAATAAAGCAGGGCAAGGCTAATAGAGTTTTGCCAAGAGAATGCACTGGTCAAAGCAAACACACTTTCCCAACAACATAAGAGAAGACTCTACACATGGACATCACCAGATGGTCAACACCGAATTCAGACTGATTATATTCTTTGCAGCCAAAGATGGAGAAACTCTATATAGTCAGCAAAAACAAGACTGGGAGCTGACTATGGATCAGATAATGAACTCCTTACTGCCAAACTCAGACTTAAATTGAAGAAAGTAAGAAAAACCAGTAGACCACTCAAGTATGACCTAAATCAAATCCCTTAAATTATACAGTGGAAGTGAGAAATAGATCCAAGGGATTAGATGATAGGCAGAGTACCTGATGAACTATGGATGGAGGTTCATGATATTGTACAGGAGACAGGGATCAAGACCATCCCAAGAAAAAAAAATTCAAAAAAGCAAACTGGCTGTCTAAGGAAGCCTTACAAATAGCTGTGAAAAGAATAGAAGCAAAAAGCAAAGGAGAAAAGGAAACATATACCCATCTGAATGCACAGTTCCAAAGAAGAGCAAGGACAGATAAGAAAGCCTTCCTCAGTGATCAGTGCAAAGAAATAGAGGAAAACTATAGAATGGGAAAGACTAGAGACCTCTTCAATAAAATTAGAGATACAGAGGGAACAGTTCATGTAAAGATGGGCTCAATACAAGACAGTAATGGTATGGACCTAACAGAAGCAGAAGATATTAAGAAGAGGTGGCAAGAATGCACAGACGAGGTATACAAAAAAAAAGAACTTCACAACCCAGATAATCACGATGGTATGATCACTCATCTAGAGCCAGACATCCTGGAACATGAAGTCAAGTGGGCCTTAGGAAGTATCACTACAAATGAAGCTAGTGGAGGTGATGGACTTCCAGTTGAGCTATTTCAAATCATAAAAGATGATGCTATGAAAGTGCTGCACTCAATATGTCAACAAATTTGGAAAACTCATCAGTGGCCACAGGACTGGAAAAGATCAGTTTTCATTCCAATATCAAAGAAAGGCAATGACAAAGAATGTTCAGACTACCACACAATTGCAGTCATCTCACATGCTAGTAAAGTAATGCACAAAATTCTCCAAGCCGTAAACAGTGAAATTCCAGATGTTCAAGCTGTTTTTAGAAAAGGAAGAGGAACCAGAGATCAAATTGAAACATGCACTGGATTGTCAAAAAAGCAAGAGAATTCCAGAAAAATATCTGTTTCTGCTTTATTGACTATGCCAAAGCCTTTGACTGTATGGATCACCACAAACTGCGGAAAATTCTGAAAGAGATGGGAATACGAGACCACCTGACCCCTCCTGAGAAATGTGTGTGCAGGTCAGAAAACAACAGTTAGAACTGGACATGGAACAACAGACTGATTCCAAGGGGGAATCCTTCTAGGGGAAGGAGTAAGTCAAGGCTTTATATTGTCACCCTGCTTATTTAACTTGAATGCAGAGTACACCATGAGAAACGCTGGGGTGGGTGAAGCACAAGCTGGAATCAAGATTGCCAGGAGAAATATCAATAACCTCAAATATGCAGATTACATCACCCTTATGGCAGAAAGCGAAGAAGAACTAAATAGCCTCTTGATGAAAGTGAAAGAGGAGAGTGAAAAAATTGACTTAAAGCTCAACATTCAGAAAACAAAGATTATGGCATCTGGTCCCATCACTTCATGGAAATAGATGGGGAAACAGTGGAAACAGTGGCTGACTTTATTTTTGGGGGCTCCAAAATCACTGCAGATGGTGACTTCAGCCATGAAATTAAAAGACCTTTACTTCTTGGAATAAAAGTTATGACCAACCTAGACAGCATATAAAAAACAGAGTCATTACTTTGCTAGTCAAGGCTATGGTTTTTCCAGTGGTCACGTATGGATGTGAGAGTTGGACTCTAAAGAAAGCTGAGCACCGAAGAATTGATGCTTTTGAACTCCGGTGTTGGAGAAGACTTTTGAGAGTCCCTTGGACTGCAAGGAGATCCAACCAGTCCATCCTAAAGAAAATCAGTCCTGAATATTCATTGGAAGGATTGTTGTTGAAGCTGAAACTCCAATACATTGGCCACCTGATGCAATGAACTGACTCATTGGAAAAGGCCCTGATGCTGGGAAAGACAAGGCAGGAGGAGATTGGGATGACAGAGGATGAGATGGTTGGATGGCATCACCGACTCAATGGACATGAGTTTGAGTAACTCCAGGAGTTGGTGATGGACAAGGATGCCTGGCTTGCTGCAGTCCATGGAATCACAAAGAGTTGGACATGACTGAGTGACTGAACTGTACTGAACTGTACTGAGATGTTCTCATAACTCAACTTTTGTACTTTAAAAAGAGGAATCTGCAAATGATAGGATAAATCCTTCCTGTTGTCTGTTTTTGCACATTCCATGAGTGCAGAATGGCTTTTCTATTTATAATTTTTGAAAAAAAATATCAAAAGAGTAACAATATGTTGTGGCATGTGAAAACTGCATGAAATTCAACATCAGTGGTCAAAAGTTATATTTTAACCCAGTGATTACTCATTTATGTACCATCTGTGGTTGTTTTCACTACTACAAGGGCAATGTTGGGTGGGCACTTGTGATAAAAGCCATATAGCTACAAAGAGCTACAGTCAACACTACTTACTCTCTTATACTTTAAAAAGTTTTCCAACCACATTCTAATGGTGAGAGCTTAGAGCTTCAGTGTATCATATTAGTCCCTTTTCTAGGACCAATATTCACTTTTAGGCAGGAAGTATCTAAAATACAAAACCCAACCTTGCAATTCAATAGTAAGGCTCCTTTATGTCTGGTCTGACTTCTGACCATACTCCTCAGAAGTCATTATCAGCTACCGAATGAGTTTCTCCCAAGCTTCTTCCACCAGTTAGGCCTCCCTATTGCTTTGACATGTGCTCCAACCACAGTGGGTAGTCTAGCTTCAGGTCCCAGGAACTTGTCTCTTCATGACATTTCAGCTAAGAGAGCATACTTTATTTTTGATAATAAGTACTAGGATCCTTCTAGGACAGTGTTTTCCACAGTGTGTTTCATGAAACATTAGTTACCCAGGATACTCCAGTGTGTTGCTAAATGGATTCATATTCAAAATAAGTTAGGGAATCGCTTGACTAAATAAATTTAAACAGTTTCTCTTCCGAATGACTTCTTTGTCATCTGATTTAACATGCAGAATTCCTCAAACTTACTTGACTGTCAAACACCTTTTTATGTGAAGCATGTCATGGGACTTCAGTTTTCTCTAAGGTGTCTTAAGTGTTCAGAAATGCAAAATTAAAAATCAAGCTAATGATATGCCAATATTAAAAGTGAGGAGATTTTTCACCTTTAATCTATATAGTAGTTTTCCACTTCTAAATTTCTCAAAAAGATCCATTGTTTATTTTTATTTAGTGACTAACACATAAATAACACTCTGTGTCAGACATTGTTCTAGACACTTTTCACATACTGATTAATTTAAAACTTGTATAACAACACTATGACTAAGGTGAATTATTATCCATGCTTTGCAAATGAGAAAACAAAAAGATAAGGTGATTTTACCAAGGTCATTTGTTAAAAGGTGGTAGAGCTAGATTTCAAATCCAGACAGATTGCTCTCAGAGTCTATCTCTTTAATCCATAAACCATACTGGTTCTCCTGAACCAGTCACAGAATTTCTCCAAATGCAGAAGTATACTCATCTATGACATATCTGTTTTTGACAAAGGAACTTTCTAATCAAACTATATGGTCTGCTTTGCATCTGATTTCCCATATGTAGAAGGAGACTGTCGGAGAAGGCAATGGCAACCCACTCTGGTACTCGCCTGGAAAATCCCATGGACGGAGGAGCCTGGTAAGCTGCAGTCCATGGGGTCGCTAAGAGTCAGGCACAACTGAGCGACTTCTCTTTCACTTTTCACTTTCATGCATTGGAGAAGGAAATGGCATCCCACTCCAGTGTTCTTGCCTGGAGAACCCCAGGGACGGGGGAGCCTGGTGGGCTGCCGTCTATGGGGTTGCACATGACTGAAGTGACTTAGCAGCAGCAGAAGGAGACTGTAAACAAAAATAATAGTAACAACAGTAACAAAAAACAAAAAAGAGAGAGATAACAAACCTTTCATTATCCCTCCGCATTAGTTTGGTCTGCCATAATAAAATATCAATAGTACAAACAGGGTGGCTAAACAACAGAAATTTCTCATTATTCTAAAGGCTGGAAAGTCAGAGGTTAAAGTGCTGGCAAGCTAGTTTTCATTCTGAAGCCTCTTCTCTTGGCTTGTAGACATCCATCATGGCACTGAGTACCTACATATTCTCTTCTTTTTATACACATAGAGACATAGAGATGGGGAGAGTGAGATCTCTGTGTCTCTTCTTATAAAGATACCAATTCTCCTGAATCAAAGCACCATTCTTACGACTGCATTTCACCTTAATTGCTTCCTACAGATTCTATCTCCAAATGCCTTTACACTGGGAGTTAGGCCTTCAACATAGGAATTTGTGGAGGGACAGTGATTTAGTTCATAGCAGCCTACTATGGACATCTTCAGAGGTACCTTTACTCCTACCTTAGGAGTAAGTTGACTGGTTGTTTTCAATAAACTGAAAGCAGAAGTATTATATTTCCAACTCCTTCCTGCTGTGGTAACCTCAAAGGCTATATAATTCAAATGATGCCATTCCAAATTGTAGGAGAGGAGTGGGTATATGTTACATACAGTAGAGCAGAGTGTAAGAAAAAAATGTAACACTATTCCCAAATTAGTTTCACTATAAAATCTAGAAGCCATAATTTTTTCATCTTTTTGAATCTACTTAAAACTTAACTCAGATTTTTCCTGGAAATACAAGTGTTTAAGAAAGCAGCTGGAAGGAATATGTACTGGACATAAATTGGCTGGTTATAATCTCCTATTTGTCAAGACTTAACTCTGACCTTTAACAAATCATTTAACTTCTCTGGACCTTGGTGTCCTCATAAAAATATTGGCCAGATGGGCTGGATATCTCTAAGACTATTTCAAATCTGTTATTAAAACATAACATAAAATCAGAGAAAATATGCTTTTACCAGGATAAAAATATTCTGAGGATATTGTTTTAATTTTCTTTTTCTCACATTATTTTTATTTGAAAGAAACATAGTGCCTCAGTACTAAAAGTATTAAACTCATTAATAAGAACAAATAATTTGTATTGTGTCAATAAAATTTGAAGCTTTACATTTATTTCTGTAGAGAGTTTAAAATACTTTAAAAATAAAAACGTAAAAATATGTGAAATATTCCTTGATTCTGGGAAAGATTGAAGATAAAAGGAGAAGCGGGTGGCAGAGGATGAGATGTCTGAATAGTACCATTGATTCAATGGACATAAGCTTGGGCAAACTCAGGAGACAGTAAGAAAGAGGGAGGCCTGACATGCTGCAGTCCATGTGGTCAGAAAGAATGGTACATGACTTAGTGACTGAACAACAACAATGTGTAATATTGCAAAGTCATTCTATTGACTGATTTAGTTCAGTTTCTCATAACAGAATACCACAGATTGGACAGTTTAAACAACAAATTTATCTTCTCCAAGTTCTGAGCCTCAAAGCCCAAGCCCAGTGTGCTGGCAGGGTTGGTTTCTGGTGAGATCTCCCTTCCTGGTTTATGCATGACAACTTTTTGCTGTGTTGTAAAATGCCTTTTCTTTTCTTATATGAACACTATTCCTACTGGATCAAGGCACTACTCTTATGACTTCATTTAACCATGATGACTTTAAGGATCTAGCTCCAAATACAGTCACAGTAGGAGTTAAGGCTTCAACATAAGAATTTTGGGTAGAAAAAATTCAGTTTATAACATTGCCACTTACAACCTTTTACTTTTGAATAAACTTCATTGTTATAAATGTAATGAAATATGCCTAATTCCTTACTTACAGATCAAGACATCTGTATAGTATAGATACTATATAAATTCAGTATCATATTTTACCTGAAATTATTTTCAGATAAATTATTGTAAGATAAAGTTATTCCATTTTGAAGACTGTGTTTTTCTCCCTTAAGCATCTCTAAGCCTCATTTTTTCATTTACAAAATGGGAATAAAATGCCTGTATCATAGAGTTTTGCCTCATTAGATTTAAATTTGTAGTAGTTCTTTACAAGTGATGAACATACTAAATGTAAAAAAAAAAAAAAAAAGATTATTATCTTTATTCTGCAGATTAAATTATGTGTTGTTTGAAGTTAAACCATCTATAGTAGACCAAAATGCTTTCCTCAATCAACTAAATAGTAGGATAAGAGCTTAAACTTCTGAAAAAATGTATCAAATTTTTCAATTTCAAGAGAAACACAGTTTGAAGATACATTATTCTGTTTGCAATATGAAATTTGAAACTGTAAATTTATGATGACAGTAAAATAAATTATTATTTACATTTTTTTCTCCATACTCTATGGAAGACTTGCATGCATGGTTGTCATCAGTGAAGGCCAGTAGCAGCCTTTGAGGGCGTCAGTGGAAGCCAGTATTCATGATAGGCATGATGGAGGAAACAATGTCAGTAGTGATGTTATCAGCATGAGATACATGAAATTAGGGTACTTCAGAGGGAAGAATATCTATAGTGTTCCATTACAAACAGATTCCAAAGAGCAGTCCACTGTGAATAACAGCATTGCTACTTCTTTTTTTTTTTTTTTAATGACGGATGTAAAATTATCCAGGAACAGTATATTTGACAAGAAAGAATACAAATCCCATCAATTTCTTTCTTTCTTTTTTTTTTTTGCCAAGTAAACTGTATGTCCTAAGGGTAGTCCTAAGTTGGACTTCCCACAGACTTGGGAAGGAAATTGGAATTATATTATTTAATATTAAGAGAAAGAATAATCCCAATAGTTTAGATGCATTGATACTTCTAGTTTATGCTAATAGCTTATTTTCACCCTATTAACCTAATCTTATCAGCAAGCATGTTAATTCCTTGCTATCAATTAATATTTGATAAGTATGCATTCCACTGTCAAAAAGCAAGTAAGTAGAAAAGAGTTCCCAGAACTCAGGTATTTTGATTTTTTTACTTTTGTGCTCTTTACACTGAAATAAGTGATGTCTTGTTGGGAAGTTTAGCTTTGTCAACATCAACAAATAGTCTTACAAGTCCCACTTATTTTCCTCTATCCTGAGCATAGATCATGTGGCCATAGGGTTATCTGACTTGTGCAATTCAACAAGATAGAGAGATACTTTAAAAAGGGTAATAAAGATAAACTCCTCACCCTGAGCTCACATGCACTATGCTTTCCAAACTGTCTACAGGATTATTAGCTGCTCGATTTTGACAGGCCTCAGTGAGATTCATAGATCTTTGACTAGAACACTGCTTTACAATTTAATAGCAGCTCTTCCTACATCAGCCTTGCATTAAATAAGGACAGAGCAAGATTGGATAGCAGCTTGACTGGCTTCACAATAATCACTGAAATACCAAACCTAGAAGCATATATCTCAATGTCTGGAATTTTTGAATGCTAATCCCAGATTCTCTATTTTTTATAAGACAACTTTTACATACTTTTCTGAATATTAGTGAGTTATTCAGAAATGCATATGAAGTGCATAGTAAATATGCTGTATGCTATGTGAGGTCCCAAGAGATTTACTTTTTAGAAACAAATGCAAAATCAGGGGATCCCCTAAATGTACATAGAAAGAAAGAAGGGTAATTGATAATGAAAGGCAATTCTTCTTGGTAACCATTGAGACCAGCTCAATCTGCAGATACAATACATTGTATTTCTCCAAAAGATCAGACATACTATAAATCTAACAAAGAATAACTAAGGTAAATAACATAATACTGAATCTTTACTTTCTGAACTTCTTTATGGCCCCATTATTCTTGGTACACATACAGAACGCTTTTTAAAGAAATTTAGTTTTCAAACTCTATGCTTGTGTGTTGGGGATATAGATTTTAAAAATATTATAGAAATTGTTCCACAAGATTGGAAAAAGTAGAAAAATTTGGATTACATAAAGAAAAAGTAAAATTGGATTGTAGAATTTTAAAGGCAAACAAAAATCTAAGGAAGGCTTATTGTATCAGCAAAGTGATTATCATGGAGTTATATGTTAAATAAAAGTTGAAACAGCAACAAATAAAAATAAATAAGTGGTTCAGGAGAATAAGAGTGAACACTCAGACGATATAAATAAATGGGGATCTGGAGTATTTTAATTTTCCCATGACAAGTAAAAAAGTCAATGACTGTTCTACGTGCATAAAATAATTCAAACTACATATAATTCAGAAATGCTTGCATTATTTTAGTTGTCTTAGGCTTTTCTGCTGAAATTTACAGACTTGCTAAATATATGTCACCAAAGTTATCATGATATTTGTATTACTAATAATACACTCTGGAGTGGCTGTAAAATATTTTAAAACTATCTAAAATTACATTTATGTATAAAGTATTTACTTAGAAGTCATGGTGATTTGCCCCCAGTATCCATGTAATCTCAGATGGCTCTTCATAGCCAGTCAAAGAAACCTCCTTTTTCTCTTCAGTGACTATGATAGGAGTAAATATGTGCTCTAATTATTTCAAAGAATCATAAATTAAGATATGTTAGGTGTTTCTAAAACTATTTTCTCATTTCTAATAGAAAAACACAGGAAGAGATGGCTTCTTGATCATTAGGATATTGGTTATTTATATCTGACTGTTCAGTTCAGTTCAGTTCAGTCTCTCAGTCACGTCTGACTCTTTGTGACCCCATGAATTGCAGCACACCAGGCCTCCCTGTCCATCACCAATTCCCGGAGTTCACCCAAACTCATGTCCATCAAGTCAGTGATGCCATCCAGCCATCTCATCCTTTGTCATCCCCTTTTCCTCCTGCCCCCAATCCCTTCCAGCATCAGGGTCTTTTCCAGTGAGTCAACTCTTCACATGAGGTGGCCAAAGTATTGGAGTTTCAGCTTCAACATCACTCCTTCCAAATAACACCCAGGGCTGATCTCCTTTAGGATGGACTGGTTGGATCTCCTTGCAGTCCAAGGGTCTGCAAGACTCTCAGGAGTCCAAGACTCTCAAAAGTCTTCTCCCACACCACAGTTCAAAAGCATCAATTCTTCAGCACTCAGTTTTCTTTAGAGTCCAACTCTCACATCCATACATGACCACTGGAAAACTGTAGCCTTGACTAGATGGACCTTTTTTGGCAAAGTAATATCTCTGCTTTTTAATATGCTATCTAGGTTGGTCATAACTTTCCTTCCAAGGAGTAAACGTCTTTTAATTTCATGGCTTCAGTCACCATCTGCAGTGATTTTGGAGCCCCCCCAAAATAAAACCTGACACTGTTTCCACTGTTTCCCCATCTATTTCCCATGACGTGATGGGACAAGATGCCATGA
The DNA here is from genome assembly GCF_002263795.3 of Bos taurus. Taxonomy (NCBI): domain Eukaryota; kingdom Metazoa; phylum Chordata; class Mammalia; order Artiodactyla; family Bovidae; genus Bos; species Bos taurus. Next base: position 82,096,339 of record NC_037333.1, on the reverse strand, counting down.
TCTTCGTTTTCTGAATGTTGAGCTTTAAGCCAACTTTTTCACTTTCCTCTTTCACTTTCATCAAGAGGCTTTTTAGTTCCTTTTCATTTTCTGCCATAAGGGTGGTGCCATCTGCATATCTGAGGTTATTGATATGTTACCCCCCAAATAATGACAGATATTGGGCAACCATAAGGAAAAATAGGGCTTACTGACAGGTGGCTCAATTGGTAAAAAATCTTCTTGCAATGCAGGAGACCTGGGTTTGATCCCTGGGATGGAAACTTCCCTGGAGAAGGGAATGGCTACCACTCCAATAGTCTTGCCTGGGGAATTCCATGGACAGAGGAGCCTGGTGGGCTCGATTTCATGGGGTCACAAAAAGTCAGACATGACTGAGTGACTAACACTTTCACTTTTTTTGAGAGAAAACAATCTTAGAAAGGAAAAAGCTGATGATGAGAACATTATAAACTAAAGATGAAAAGGATTTAGATCTTTGACATTATTGAATTGCTAATCAAATTATCTGAGGGTCTATACTAAATTTGGGAACTTTAGAGGAGAAAATAATTTTTTTGGTGTTTTAGCTGTTTTGAAGTAGGATTTTCAGATTATACCTCTTTAAAGAATTATGATGTATATAGCCAAATTTTTAGTGTAAAATCTGCCAACTCCTTCCTTACTTATAAAGACAATTAGGAAGACCTAAATTTAAATATATATATGTATACTTATATACAGTTATATATGTATAAAACAACATCTACATAACTATTATTTTATTTTAATCTGATTATTTGGTACATTGTTTTATTTTTGAAAGGTATTTCACAAAAAACAATAGCAAAGATGATCCTGCCTAAAATCGCCTCTTCTCCTTGGATATTCTCTGCCTCCTGATCTATCAAACATTTTTTTTTTGAGGAGTGAAAATTGTATGCTTGTTTGTTAATCCTTTTGTTGACAATGTTTGTATCCACACTGAAGCCTATTTCCCATCCATTTCAATTGGTCTTTGTTCCTTCTACCCCCGTGCTGTCCTTGCAGATAAATAGCTTTGTATAAGAGAAAATAGATTTCCTTAAGTCTGGATAGATTATCTCTAGTATAGTGTCCATTTCACTGTTTGTTTATTGTGGGGGAAATGCATAATAAGTTTATCCTCTGAGTTTTGCTTGATTATATTTTAGTACTCAAATAAAACTACTTATTACAGAGAACATTCTCCTTTAATTTAATCAATTTTAGGGAATTGATGATCAGTCTTTATAGCGGAAGAGGGATATCTGTCACAATGGTACATTTTCTAAGAGGTCTCAGGATGATTCTGTGAAGATGAGCACATTATTCCTTTTATTTACCTTTTCAATTTCTTCATGGTACATAATAAGGATAGGGTTGTTTGGGGAGATATAAAATATGAGAAAGTACTTTAAAAGGCTTTTTGTTGTTTTCAGATAATGGCCCTAATAACTTTAGTTACAACTGTTTTCTTATCCAAGCAATTGGGAAATGGGGACTATTAGAGTTTTTGTTAACATCATGCTATATTTTTATAACACTTTATTTTAATCTATTATCCTTAATCTATTGTAGTTAAAAAAAAGTATTTTTCTTCATGTAAAATGGGCTATACTTCTGCAGTATTGTATATATCAGGATTAAGTTTGATGACAGTTTAAGAATAAAAACAAACTAACAAACTAAATACCTATATATCGTTAAACCAAAAACAATGATAAAAATAAAAGAACAAAATGAATACCTACCAAAACAGGACAAGAATCTGGAACCATTGCATTGTTATGCAATAAATGGAACAAAATTTAACTTCTAAGCTAAATGAAATACTTTACATGTGTTTTTTGCATGCTCAGTCATACCTGACTGTGATACCATGGACTGGAAGCCACCAAGCTCCTCTGTCCATGGGATTTCCCAGGCAAGAATACTGGAGCAGATTGCCATTTCCTACTCCAAGAGATCTTTCTGACCCAAAGGTGGAACCCTGTCTCCTAAATTGGCAGGTGGATTCTTTATCACTGCACCACTTGGGAAGCCCAGAGTTTACCTACTCAGTCCAACTTGTTTGACCCCATTCTGTGAATATAATTGAGTATTTTTTGATAGCCAGTAATATATAGAAATTAGTTTTAGTACATGTCTGAAATCCTTTCAAAACACATAAAGTAAAATGTACTTCAAAATTCCATCTTCTAACAAAGATAAGATGATGTATATATTTATTATGTAACACGTCCATAACAATCTGGGGCAGCACTTCATAATTTTCATATTAATGCAGAGGTTATGAATATTCACAATATGTGGGACAATGTGCTGTGCTGTGCTTAGTCACTCAGTCATGTCTGACTCTTTGCAATCCCATGGACTCTAGCCCTCCAGGCACCTCTGGCCATGGGGATTCTGTAGGCAAGAATACTAAAGTGGCTTGCCATGCCCTCCTCCAGGGAATCTTCCCAAACCAGGGATAGATAGTCTCCCGCACTGCAGGCAAATTCTTTACCATGTGAACCACCAGGAAAGCTCATGAATACTGGAGTGAATAGCCTATCCTTTCTCCAGGGGAACTTCTAGACCCAGGACTTGAACCAGGGTCTCCTGCATTGCAGGAGGATTCTTTACCAGCTGAGCTACCAGGAAGCCCATGTGGGACTATAAATAACCTCATTTCACTTCATATCAACATTTGGCATCAAAATGTTTATTGTAAGTACTGGGGAAAAAAATCTTTACATTTTCAGAGAGATTCTGGCAATGGGATTGTGGATAAGGGATTGAATATCTGTATTTACTTTAGTGTATATCTCAAAATGCTGTGCTGTGCTTAGTCACTCAGTCATGTTCCAACTGTTTGTAGCCCATGGACTATAGCCCACCAGGCTCCTTTGTCTATTGGGATTCTCCAAGCAAGAATACTGGAGTGAGTAGCCTATCCCTTCTACAGGGGATCTTCCCAATCCAGGAATTGAACCAGGGTCTCCTGCATTGCAGGCAGATTCTTTAGCAGCTGGGCTAATAGGGAAACCTATATATCATAATAGATAATATAATAAATATTTGCTAAATAGATCTGTAATAGAAACTGATTAAGAGCATATTTATTTCAGTTCAGTTCAGTCACTCAGTCGTGTCCAACTCTTTGTAACCCAATGAACTGCAGCATGCCAGGCCTCCCTGTCCATCACCAAATCCCAGAGTTCACCCAAACTCATGTTCATTGAGTCAGTGATGCCATCCAGCCATCTCATCCTCTGTCATCCCCTTCTCCTCCTGCCCTCAATCTTTCCCAGCATCAGGGTCTTTTCCAATGAGTCAGCTCTTTCATCAGGTGGCCAAAATATTGGAGTTTCAGCTTCAACATCAGTCCTTCCAATGAACACCCAGGACTGATCTCCTTTAGAATGGACTGGTTGGATCTCCTTGCAGTCCAAGGGACTCTCAAGAGTCTTCTCCAACACCACAGTTCAAAAGCATCAATTCTTCGGTGCTCAGCTTTCTTTATAGTCCAACTCTCGCATCCATACATGACCACAGGAAAAACCATAGCCTTGACTAGACAGACCTTTGTTGGCAAAGTAATGTCTCTGCTTTTTAATATGCTGTCTAGGTTGGTCATAACTTTCCTTCCAAAGAGTAAGTGTCTTTAAATTTCATGGCTGCAATCACTATCTGCAATGATTTTGGAGCCCAGAAAAATAAAGTCGGCCACTTTTCCCACTGTTTCCCTGTCTGTTTGCCATGAAGTGATGGGACCACATGCCATGATCTTAGTTTGCTGAATGTTGAGCTTTAAGCCTACTTTTTCACTCTCCTCTTTCACTTTCATCAAGAGGTCTTTAGTTCCTCTTCACTTTCTGCCATAAGGGTGGAGTCATCTGCATATCTGAGGTTATTGATATTTCTCCCAGCACATATAGTACTGTTGTTCAGTTGCTATGTCACATCAGATTCTTTGCAACCTCATGGGCTGCAGCATGCCAGGCTTCGTTACTATAATGAGGAAGACATGGGACAAGAAATTATAAAATTGTTCTTTTAGTCTTATGTTTATTACTGAAGCTCTCTGGATGATGGTAGGTCATATTTATTTGGCTTTTGAATTAATATAATTTGACAATGAGATGAGAAATACCAGAATTTGGCATACTTCTGTTCTAGATTTAGTGTACATAAATGCTGTAGAATCTGGTAATTTTGAAAATGAATTGTGTTTCTACCAAAATACAGACAAACCTCAGATGATAACCTTGACTCTTTGGAAACTATTACATTGATTAAAAATGTTTAATGAAATCTAAGGGAAACTAAAATAGACAATTTGCAAGAAATTGTTTTCCTATTTTTTGAAATCTCACCACATTTAAATAGAATTCATGTGAGTACTAAATTTCCTTCAGGAGTTCTGTGTTAGCTTTTACATTTATTTACTTCTTCCACTAAAAAAAAATATTTCAAACTAGGGAGTTTTGTTTGTTTGTTTTTTTGCTCCTAAAACATACAAAAAGTATTATATGCATCCTAGCAACAGCTAGAACTGGACATGGAACAACAGACTGGTTCCAAATAGGAAAAGGAATACATCAAGGCTGTATATTGTCACCCTGCTTATTTAACTTATATGCAGAGTACACCATGAGAAATGCTGGGCTGGGTGAAGCACAAGCTGGAATCAAGATTGCAGGGAGAAATATCAATAGCCTCAGATATGCAAATGAAACCACCCTTATGGCAGAAAGTGAAGAGAAACTAAAAAGCCTCTTGATGAAAGTGAAAGAGGAGAGTGAAAAAGTTGGCTTAAAGCTCAACATTCAGAAAACGAAGATCATGGCATCTGGTCCCATCACTTCCTGGCAAATAGATGGGGAAACAGTGGAAATCGTGTCAGACTTTATTTTCTGGGGGCTCCAAAATCACTGCTGATGGTGATTGCAGCCATGAAATTAAAAGATGCTTACTGCTTGGAAGGAAAGTTATGACCAAACTAGATAGCATATCCAGTCCATTCTAAAGGAGATCAGTCCTGGATGTTCTTTGGAAGGACTGATGCTAAAGCTGAAACTCCAATATTTTGGCCACCTCATGCGAAGAGTTGACTCATTGGAAAAGACTCTGATGCTGGGAGGGATTTGGGGCAGGAGGAGAAGGGGATGACAGAGGATGAAATAGCTGGATGGCATCACCGACTCGATGGACATGAGTCTGAGTAAACTCTAGGAGTTAGTGATGGACAGGGAGGCCTGGCGTGCTGCAGTTCATGGGGTCACAAAGAGTCGGACACCACTGAGTGACTCAACTGAACTGACTGATAGTCATCTTAGTCCGTATTGAAGAATGAGAAATAGAAACATTTAAAAAAGTCATTTCTTCAGAATAAAAGTAATCAAAAACAATATCAAAAAATTTGAAGAGAACCTAGAATGAAAAAAAAAGTTTATTTTGCTTTAGCTACTCCTATGTTTTGGCTTGAAACCTCATTTCAAAGTATGTGTCTTCTTTCCGTGATCTTGGACAATTTACATTTATCTCAGTGGGATTTGAAATATGTCTTTTTTTATTGTGGTAAAATATTCATAAAAACACATGCCATTTGTAGCTTATGGTGAATGGTGTCAAATTCCTGATCTCTGAAGAAGAATATTTAACTTCAGGACCAGGGACTAGGTTTGATCCCTCAATAGGTTTTGTATAGCAGAGTTTTATTAAAGTATAAAAAGGGACAGAGAAAGCTTCTGACATAGACAACAGAAGGGGTATGGAGAGTGCCACCCTCACTAGTGTTGGCGAGGGAGTTATATACTTTTTATAAATCAAAAGAATGTCTCAAGGTTGTAAAGATCTTACTAGACCCATTCCCATAATTTACATTTTAAGATAACAGGATTAGCCAGAAGGTTTTCAGGAAGGAGAAACTGTCCTCAAGCAGGATACACTGTTGTTATATAATCCTTAGTACAGAGTTTAAACTGAATTGTTTGTTGTGTAATCATCTGTTCTGTGCCTAAGAAAAAATCTTTTATGTAACTAAGACTAAGGAAAGTAAAGAAAAAAAAGATGTTTGTCCTTTCTTCCTCCTTAAGAACTCCAGACCCCTATCTCCTTGAGAGCTCCAGACCCCCTTCTTCTTCTCCTCCTCCTGCTCCCCAGGGACCCAGAACTTCTTATCAACCTACCTGGGAATTAACTCTCACATCAATGCGTTGCATTCAATATGTCAGCAATCTGGAAAACCCAGCAGTGGCTACAGGCCTGGAAAAGGTCAATCTACATCCCAATTCCCAAGAAGGGTAGCACTAAGGAATGTGCTAACCATTGGATCAGATCAGATCAGATCAGATCAGTCGCTCAGTCGTGTCCGACTCTTCTCGACCCCATGAATCGCAGCACGCCAGGCCTCCCTGTCCATCACCAACTCCCGGAGTTCACTCAGACTCACGTCCATCGAGTCAGTGATGCCATCCAGCCATCTCATCCTCTGTCGTCCCCTTCTCCTCCTGCCCCCAATCCCTCCCAGCATCAGAGTCTTTTCCAATGAGTCAACTCTTCGCATGAGGTGGCCAAAGTATTGGAGTTTCAGCTTTAGCATCATTCCTTCCAAAGAACTCCCAGGGCTGATCTTCTTCAGAATGGACTGGTTGGATCTCCTTGCAGTCCAAGGGACTCTCAAGAGTCTTGCACTCATCTCCCATGCTAGTAAGGACATGCTTAAAATCTTGCATGCTAGTCTTTCAGTTCAGTTGCTCAGTCGTGTCCGACCCTTTGCAACCCCATGAATTGCAGCACACCAGGCCTCCCTGTCCATCACCACTCCTGGAGTTCACCCAAAACCATGTCCGTTGAGTCAGTGATGCCACCCAACCATCTCATCCTCTGTCGTCCCCTTCTCCTCCTGCCCCAAATCCCTCCCAGCATCAGAGTCTTTTCCAATGAGTCAACTCTTCAGTCAACTCTTTGGCATGAGGTGGCCAAAGTATTGGAGTTTCAGCTTTAGCCTTAGTCCTTCCAAAGAACACCCAGGACTGATCTCCTTTAGAACAGACTGGTTGGACCTCCTTGCAGTCCAAGGGACTCTCAGAGTCTTCTCCAACACCACAGTTCAAAAGCATCAATGCTTCGGTGCTCAGTCCAATTCTTACATCCATACATGTCCACTGGAAAAAACCATAGCCTTGACTAAATGGACCTTTTTGGGCAAAGTAATGTCTCTGCTTTTTAATATGCTATCTATGTTGGCATAACTTTCCTTCCAAGCAGTAAGCATCTTTTAATTTCATGGTTGCAATCACCATCGGCAGTGATTTTGGACCCCTCAAAAATAAAGACTGACACGGTGTCCACTGTTTCCCCATCTATTTGCCAGGAAGTGATGGGACTGGATGCCATGATCTTCGTTTTCTGAATGTTGAGCTTTAAGCCAACTTTTTCACTCTCCTCTTTCACTTTCATCAAGAGGCTTTTTAGATCCTCTTCACTTTCTGCCATAAGGGTGGTTTCATTTTCATATCTGAGGCTATTGATATTTCCCCCTGAAATCTTGATTCCAACTTGTGCTTCTTTCAACCCAGTGTGTCTCATGATGTACTCTTTATATAAGTTAAATAAGCAGGGTTACAATATACAGCCTTGACGAACTCCTTTTCCTATTTGGAATCAGTCTGTTGTTCCATGTCCAGTTCTAACTGTTGCTTTCTGACCTGCATACAGGATTCTCAAGAGGCAGGTCAGGTGCTCTAGTATTTCCATCTCTTTCAGAATTTTCCACAGTTTCTGTGATGCACACAGTCAAAGGCTTTGGCGTAGTCAATAAAGCAGAAATAGATGTTTTTTCTGGAACTCTCTTGCTTTTTGATTGATCCAGCGGGTGTTGGCAATTTGATCTCTAGTTCCTCTGCCTTTTCTAAAACCAGCATGAACAACTGGAAGTTAATGGTTCCCGTATTGCTGAAGCCTGGCTTGGAGAATTTTGAGCATTACTTTACTAGCATGTGAGATGAGTGTAATTGTGCAGAAGTTTGAGCATTCTTTGGCATTGACTTTCTTTGGGATTGGAATTAAAACTGATTTTTTCCAGTCCTGTAGCCACTGTCGAGTTTTCCAAATTTGCTGGCATATTGAGTGCAGCACTTTCACAGCATCATCTTCCAAAATTTGAAAGAGCTCAACTGGAATTCCATCACCTCCACTAGCTTTGTTTGTAGTGATGCTTTCTAAGGCCCACTTGACTTCACATTCCAGGATGTCTGGCTCTAGGTGAGTGATCACACCATCATGATTATCTGGGTCATGAAGATCTTTTTCGTACAGTTCTCCTGCCACCTCTTCTTAATATCTTCTGCTTCTGTTAGGTCCATACCATTTCTGTCTTTTGTCGAGCCCATCTTTGCATGAAATATTCCCTTTATATCTCTAATTTTCTTGAAGAGATCTCTAGTCTTTCCCATTCTGTTGTTTTCCTCTATTTCTTTGCACTGATCATTGAGGAAGGCTTTCTTATCTCTTCTTGCTATTCTTTGGAACTCTGCATTCAGATGCTTATATCTTTCCTTTTCTCCTTTGCTTTTCACTTCTCTTCTTTTCACAGCTATTTGTAAGGCCTCCTCAGACAGCCATTTTGCTTTTTTGCATTTCTTTTCCGTGGGGATGGTCTTCATCCCTGTCTCCTGTACAATGTCACGAACCTCCATCCATAGTTCATCAGGCACTCTATCAGATCTAGTCCCTTAAATCTATTTCTCACTTCCACTGTATAATCATAAGGGATTTGATTTAGGTCATACCTGAATGGTCTAGTGGTTTTCCCTACTTTCTTCAATTTAAGTCTGAATTTGGCAATAAGGAGTTCATGATCTGAGACACAGTCAGCTCCCAGTCTTGTTTTTGCTGACTTTATAGAGCTTCTCCATCTTTGACTGCGAGGAATGTAATCAATCTTATTTCAGTATTTACCATCTGTTAATGTCCATGTGTAGAGTCTTCTCTTGTGTTGTTCAAAGAGGGTGTTAGCTATGACCAGTGTGTTCTCTTGGCAAAACTGTATTAGTCTCTGTCCTGCTTCATTTTGTGTTCCAAGGCCAAATTTGCCTGTTACTAAGGTGTTTCTTGACTTCCTACTTTTGCATTCCAGTCCCCTATAATGAAAGGGACATCTTTTTTGGTGTTAGTTCTAAAAGGTCTTGTAGGTCTTCATAGAACCATTCAACTTCAGCTTCTTCAGCATTACTGATTGGGGCATAGACTTGGATTACTGTGATATCAAATGGTTTGCCTTGGAAATGAACAGAGATCATCCTGTCATTTTTTTTTTTATGATATTTTAATTTTATTTTATTTTTAAACTTTACATAATTGTATTAGTTTTGCCAAATATCAAAATGAATCCATCACAGGTATACATGTACTCCCCATCCTGAACCCTCCTCCCTCCCCATACCATCCCTCTGGGTCGTCCCAGTGCACTAGCCCCAAGCATCCAGTATCGTGCATTGAACATCCAAGTACTGCATTTTGCACTCTTTTGTTGACCATGATGGCTACTCCATTTCTTCTAAGGGATTCCTCCCCGCAGTAGTAGATATAATGGTCATCTGAGTTAAATTCACCCATTTCAGTCCATTTTAGTTCGCTGATTCCTAGCATGTCGATGTTCACCCTTGCCATCTCCCATTTGACCACTCCCAGTTTGCCTTGCTTCATGGGCCTGACATTCCAGGTTCCTATGCAATATTGCCCTTTACAGCTTTGGACCTTGCTTCTTTCACCAGTTACATCCACAACTAGGTATTGTTTTTGCTTTGGCTCCATCCCTTCATTCTTTCGGAGTTATTTCTCTACTGATCCAGCAGCATATTGGGCACCTACTGACCTGGGGAGTTCCTCTTTCAGTATCCTATCATATTGTCTTTTCATACTGTTCATGGGGTCCTCAAGGCAAGAATACTGAAGTGGTTTGCCATCCCCTTCTCCAGTGGACCACAGTCTGTCAGACCTCTCCACCATGACCCATCCATCTTGGGTGGCCCCACACAGCATGGCTTAGTGTCACGGGCACAGGGGGGCCTAGGGGAGCTACTCTACGTTCAATGTCAGGAGGGGCGGCTGTGTGGAGATACCCGTCATCCAAGTTAAGGAGCAGTGGCTGCGCTTTACTGGAGCAGTGGTGAAGAGATACCCCACATTCAAGGTAAGAGAAACCCAGGTAAGATGGTAGGTGTTGTGAGAGGCATCAGAGGGCAACACACAAACCATAATCACAGAAAACTAGTCAGTCTAATCACACGGATCACAGCCTTGTCTAACTCAATGAAACCAAGCCATGCTAGTCTTTAGCATTATGCAAACCAAGAACTTCTAGATGTCCAAGCTGAGTTTAGAAAAGGAAGAGGGACCGGATATCAAATTGCCAACATTTGCTGGATCACAGAAAAGCTAGGGAGTCCTCGCCCTCCCCCCTGCTGGAAAAAAAAAAAAAAAAAAAATTCTACCTCTGTTTCATCCACTGAGCCAAAACGTTTGACTGTGGATCATAATTAACTGTGGAAAGCTCTTAAAGAGATAGGAATACCAGACCATCTTACCTGTCTCCTGAGAAACCTGTATGCTGGCCAAGAAGGATCATTTCTAACACTGTATGGAACACTGATTGGTTCAAGATTGAGAAAGGAGACAGGGCTGTCTGCTGTCACCTTGTTTGTTTATGCTGAGCACATCAAGAGAAAGGCTGGATGAGTTACAAGCTGGGATCAAGATAGTCAGGAGAAACATCACCAACCTCAGATATGCAGATGACACCACTCTGATAGCAGAAAGGGAAGAGGAACTTAAGAACCTCTTGATGAGGGTGAAGGAGGAGAATGAAAGAGCTGGCTTAAGACTAAATATTAAAACAAACAAACTAGGATTGTGGCATCCAGCCCCATTCAGATCAGATTAGATCAGATCAGTCGCTCAGTCGTGTCCGAATCTTTGCGACCCCATGCATCGCAGCACTCCAGGCCTCCCTGTCCATCACCAACTCCCGGAGTTCATTCAGACTCATGTCCATCGAGTCAGTGATGCCATCCAGCCATCTCATCCTCCAGCCCCGTTACTTCATGGCAAATAGAGGGCGAAAAGGTGGAAGTAGTGACAGATTTCTTCTTGAGCTCTAAAATTACTGTGGATGGTGATTGCAGCCATAAAATCAGAGGAAGATTTCTTCTTGGCAGGAAAAGAATGAAAAATCTAGACAGTGTGTTGAAAGGCAGAGGCATTACTCTGCCAAACAAGTAATAGTATAGTCAAGTCAAGTCAGTAGTATAGTCAAGGCTATGGTCTTCCTGGTTGTCACATACAGTTGTGAGAGCTGGACTGTCATGAAGACAGAGCTCCAAAGAATTGATGCCTTCAAAATGTGGTGCTGGAGAACACTCCTGAGAGACCCTTGGACAGCAAACCCTTGGAGATCGAACCAGTCAATCTTAAGGGAAGTCAACCCTTAATACTCTTTGGAAGGGCTGATATTGAAGCTCCAATATTTTGGTCACCTGATGGGAACAACCAACTTATTGAAAAAGGGCCTGATGCTGGAAAGATTAAGGACAGAAGGGGAAGAGGGCATTAGAGGATGAGATGGATGGATGGCATCACTGATGCAATGGGCATGACCTTGGGCAAACTTCAGGAGATGGTGAGGTCCAGGAAGGCCTGGTGTGCTGCAGTCTTTGGGTCACAAAGAGTCGGACATGACTGGGTGACTGAACAACAATATACATAAAAAATTATCATTTTAACTGTTTGGGAGGTGTTTATATTTGTCCTCAATGACACTCAACATGCTGTGTATCTATCACCATCTATTATTTTCAGAATTTTTTTATCTACTCACACTGAAACTCTGTATCCATTAAACAGTAATTCCTTCTCTTCCCAGCCCCTGGCAACCACCATTTCACATTTTGTCTCTATGAATATGACTAATCTATGTAGGTCATAGTAGCTCAGTTGGTAAAGAATCTGCCTGCAATGCAGGAGACCTGGGTTCAATCCAGGGTTGGAAAGATCCCCTGGAATAGGAAATGGCAACCCACTCCAGTATTCTTGCCTGGAAAAATCCTATGGACACAGGAGCCTGGCAGGCTACCATAGAGTTTCAAGAGTTGAATGCAACTTAGTGACTAAACCACCACCACATTTGTCATGGAGTCAGAATCATGCAGCTTTTGTCCTTTTATACCTACCTTAGTTCCCTTAACATAATGTCTTAAAATTTATCTGTGTTGTAGCATATGTCAGACCTTTATTCATTTTTTAGGACAAAATGATAGATACTTCATTGTATGGAGGATGCTCTTTGTGTAAATAACCTATCTCTATGTTTTTATTTTGTGCTTATGGTAGTAAATAGCCTTTTGTGATGCTGTGTTGTTAATGCATGAATGATGTGCTTTCAAGGTCATGAAAATCAATATGACAGTATTTACTATTCTCCAGGTTGGATATATACATCCTAGTGAGATTAGAAAAAATGGTGAGATTCAAAAATAAGAAAACATTTTTTTTGCAAATTATCCATTTTGTTTTCCCTTAAATTAAAAAAAAAAGTTGTTAGCAGTTGTAATGATTTTCAAAGAGTCAAGATTATTAACCAAAGTACTTTTGAAATGTTATTTGACTTTTTTTTTTTTTTTTGGTGTAAGTTTGTTACAATCTTCTGTTGATTTTTATTACCAGCGGTGAAAAACTGTGGTGTGTTTATTATTAACCAAAGTATTTGGGAGATATTATTTGACTTTTTTGGTACAAGATTATGAAAATTTCCTGCTGATTTTATTATTAACCATCAAAAGCTATGGTGTTTTGTTGTAATAGATGTGTTCTTGTTCATATATTTATCTCTCTCTATTCAGTTGATACCCAGGATGAAAGTCACTAAGTAATGCAAAAATTTTGTTTGCATATTAAATTTTGTATCTTCATGGATTTCCACTATTTTTCAGCCAAATGAATAGGTTTCATATTCCTCAAAGTTATGTTTTAAGTCTGCATGCTGTACAACTACAGTGGTCAAAGAATGTCAATAGCAAGTAAATTGCTTTGACAGCTTTTGATCAAACTAAGCTGCTTGTAGGAACTGCATTTTCAAATCTTCCTGTATCTGCTACATAATTATGTTCAAAAGACCTTTGATCATATTTTATAGGCATTTTATTTACACACTTAAATGAATAGTGGAAATACTTAGAGAACCAAATTTAAATTCCTCAGTTGAATACAGACATAAAGCGTTAAAAATTGATATGTGCTACAATTTGAAGTAATTAATTTAGTAATTGTCAGGGATGAATAAGTAGAGCATGAGAAAGAATATTCATTATGTGCATAAAGGAAGGCTCTGGATTCCCAATTAACATTATAGCAGAATCAGCATAAAATGAGCATTAATATTCCACAGGATAATTGGCAACCTTTGTGGTATTATTGTTTTGTTTGTTTGCTCTTTTCCCCGCTTTAGCTATTCTCAAGAAGGTGCCAATATTCCTAAGGGGGATCAGAATTTATTCTATATTCTACTCCTATTCTTACTGATATTTAAAGGCTTTTGTTACACACTTAATACAAACCATGCTGAAAACCTTCTATAAATTATCTTGTTTAATCTTTACCATAGCCCTATGATGTAGTATTTTTATATTCATTTTATGAACATGATAAGATATGGGTTTTGTAAGGTCATTGGACAAGTGGCTGTGCTTCCATGTTTTATTTCTGTGTTACAAATTCTTACTCATATTTTGAGTCACATTTTACCATTTTTTAAACATTTTTATGTATATTGTTTCAACATCAACAAACCAACCCTATGTAATAGTAATTATCTGGATTTTGGAGATAAACAAGATAAACCAAGACTCAGAAAGATTAAATTGCCACAGTAACAAAATTCAGAAGTAATTCACCTCCCAAATAAACTCACCTCTCTTTCTATTACTTAATGCTTCAAATATTAGCTGTTTTTTTTTTTTTTTTTGAGAGACACAAAGTAAAGCATATTTGTATAGGTTAGTGGTTGGTTGTAGCCTTTATGCGTTTTTATCACTTTGAAATGATTACATATAGATAAAACTAAGATGAAAAATAAAAGTCTATATTCCAGTTTATTTATAAAAATTAAGAAATATAACCATGTAGCAGCAAGCAGATGGGACTGAACAGGGTTGACTTCACAGAAAGGGTATGAGCTATTGGGTTCACAATTCCCATCACCTGATTTGTTTTACATTAGGCTACTTCACTTATTAAATAGCCTGTGTCTGAGTTTATGTGAACCTTATATAGCTGAATCTTTGTGTCAGAAGAAAAACTCTCTACACTAGATTGCACACTGTTTATAAATCTGGAACATTAATCTCTGTACCCTTCCATTTATGAAGGTTCTGTTAAACTATTAAGACACAAACCAATCCCTTCTCCATGCAGATATTTTCCTAGTTTGGGCACATTGTGATGCCTGCTATCTTCAAATCCCCTACCAAAGCAAAAATCAGACTGAACAGTGTTATACAGAGAAGGAAGACGTTATTCAAGATGACTGCAATGGAATAAATAGAACAGAATACAGCCTGAGCTCAACTCCACTAGACAAACAACAGAGGTTGAGCTAGTATAAAAGTACTGGAGAGTAATAGACGTTAGAAAGATCAATGGGACATGTGGATCCCATTGAATTAGTTCAGGGTTTGCAAATGCTTCTCTCTGTGATGAGGCTATCTGTGTTTGTTCACAGCACTGGCCCATTGAAGGCCTCTATCCTTTCCTAGAGCCTGGAGGTTAGGGATCTATCTTTGCTGAAGATTATATTTTAACAGGATGGTTCCTATATTCTTGATAAAGATATTTTTGACTTGTAGATCAAGCAAGAGACTTTTAAAGAGAAAGAATTTACAGTTATGCAATTTCTAAAGTAATTGCTCTAAGAAAAGCAGTATTAGGTGCATAGAGCTAGAGAGACTGTCTAAAGGTTAGTGAAGCTGGAGAGAAAGTTAAGGTCATCTTGGTCACCCTATATAACCACTGTGCAGAGACAGACAGTTATTGGCCAATGTCCATTGCTCCATTTTTCCTCCAGTAATTAGAATTCAAAGTTTGATGCTGGGCGCAGAACTGAGCTGACAGACACAACATATCCCAGCCCAATTGCTAGTAAGTAATCTGTTTGACTAAATCTTGGACAATAAGAAGTGAGTGGACCTAAAGTATATTACCCCCAAAGAGAATAGAAGCTTACCCTCTTCTTTGCCTTCTCTAAGTTCTGTGGGAAGGAATGTAGACAAGATAGCAGGAGCTGGAACACACATTTTAGATTTTGACAAGGAAAAAGTATGTTGTGGATGGCAGCAACATGGCAATGAGTGAGATGACAGGGGAATTTTCTGCTGGTCAGTCGCTCAGTCATGTCCAACTCTTTAATACCCCATGGACTGCAGCACACCAGGCTTCCCTGTCCTTCACCATCTCCTGGAGCTTGCTCAAACTCATATCCATTGAATCAGTGATACCATCCAACCATCTCATCCTCTGTTGTCCCCTTCTCCTCCTTCCTTCAATCTTTTCCAGCATCAAGGTCTTTTCCAATGACTTGACTTTTTGCATCAGTTGGCCAAAGTATTTGGGCTTCAGCATCAGTTCTTCCAATAAATATTCAGGATTGATTTCCTTTAGGATTGACTGGTTTGATCTCCTTGCTGTCCAAGCGATTCTCAAGAGTCTTCTCCAATACCACAGTTCAAAAGCATCAATTCTTCAGTGCTCAGCTTTCTTTATGGTCAAATTCACATACATGTATGACTACAGGAAAAACAACAGCTTTGACTATATGGACCTTTGTCACTAAAGTAGTGTCTCTGCTTTTTAATATGCTGTCTAGATTGGTCATACCTTTTCTTCCATGAAGTGTCTTTTAATTTCATGGCTGCAGTCACCATCTGCAGTGATTTTGGAGTACAAGAAAGTAAACTCTGTCACTCTTTCCATTGTTTCCCCATCTGTATGCCATGAAGTGATTTGACCAGATGCCATATTTTATTTTTTTGAATGTTGAGGTTTAATCAAGTTGCTTCACTCTCCTCTTTCACCTTCATCAGGAGGCTCTTTAGTTTTTTTTAAAAGATAACATGTTTAAATGTAAAATTATGACTCTCTTAAAGGTATAAAAATTAACATGTATTTAACATTTTATTTAAATCACTAATGAAAAAATGGTAAGGGTTAATAATCAATTCAAAAAAGAATTTGAAGCATAGGACATTTATAAATATGAGTATTATGAGGATATGAAAATAAGGGCAAAGGTAGGAAAGTATAGTTTGTCTCTTGACACCTAATTAATTTATCAATGTATAGAGAAGAATCATTTTACACTGGCACCAATTATCTAGAATTAATAGAGTTATAAAATACACTCCATAGAATCAGTATCAAATCACCTTGAAGGGTATACTTTAGACCATGAGTTTTCTATTGAGCACTTCCCCTCTACTGTTCCCCACAACCTGCTGTTTTTCCTTACAGTCCCAATACTGTGCAGCTCCCACATCATTATTGGGGTGCTTACACTCAGACTGTCATGTGAGAGAAATGTAAACTTATTTGTAAGCAGCTGTATTTTTTGTTTCGTACATATTCATGGCCAGACCTTAAGTTAAATACTATACTTTGGTTATTAAACAAACACTGTTTTGAAATATCTCATTACAGTCTTAAAAAAAAATCATGAATACAGTTAAAATATCATATGCCTTTTTGACTCTCACTCCAATTACTTGACACATCCATAGAGGTATTCTGCAGATATTAATAGATTGATTACTGGCAACTTAATTTGATATTCTAGAAAAAAATGTGAGCACAAAGATTGGGATATTTAATTATACATTCTGTGAAACAAGGTTATAAAGGGAATCTAGGCTATTCAATTATTTAAAAATGGAAGATGTCAGCATAACTGCTCCCCATCCAATGCTAATATTAACTGCATTAGTGCTTTGAGCCTTGGAAATTTTCCATGAAAGAAGATTTTAGATTACCTCTTCATAGAAAAACATTTGGGAACAGAGTTGAAAGATGACCTCAATGATGTTACCACTGCTTATTCCAAGTCTTGAATTATATAGTAAAATTTAAGTGCTAATGTTTTCCAGAAACCTAATATAGTATTATGACATCCATTTATTGTAATTGAGTACAATGTACATGTAGGTAATTAAATTGTATTTAACCCAAAGTATTTTTGCCACTAAATTCAGCCTATTTCACCAAAACTTTCACTTGAGAAGCTGGTAAGAAGTCTAATTAATTCATTTGTATATCCCAACCTTTAATACACAACAACTAATCCTATGATTAGTGTGAATGCACAAAAAGATCTTAAGACATATTGCTCATTTTCCAGAAGTAACTTAGAAATTGTCTAACATGTAGTATTTATAATACTACTACTAATATTAGCACTATTAAAACTAACTTACCACTTAGGTACTCTGATATAAGCCTCACCAATATGTTCATGTATTTCAAAAATAGTTCTTTTCTACATGTCCAGGCAGTATTTGGTCATTAGCAGTACAGAAATAAACCAATCTAAGAGTTTCTGAGCAGTGGAAACTGGAGCTAGGTTGGCTGTCCCCATGTCCATGTTAGTTTTGTCATTGAACTTCTGTTTGGTGTGTGAAGGTTAATGTGAGAATGCAGCAAGAACATACTTGAAAGAGGTACATACAATATGCATGTTTCCTTTCTGCATGATTCACACATACCATTCATGAAGCCCTATGACCACAGAATTCTTGTGGATCATTGATGCATAAGGATTCAGTAGGCCTCAAAGCAAGTAATAAGAAAAGAATTTATAGAGGCCACTAACCACCTATGCACTAAACAATGACAGAGAAGGAAGGGGGAAGATTCTGGAAACAATAGTTCCTTTTCCTTCCTTACTCTTCAGTCGGCCAAAGACAGAGTATATTGGTAGAATGTACATAGGAGAAGGCGATGGCACCCCACTCCGGTACTCTTGCCTGAAAAATCTCATGAATGGAGGAGCTTGGTAGGCTGCAGTCCATGGGGTCGCTAAGAGTCAGACACGACTGAACGACTTTACTTTCACCTTTCATATTTCACATTTCACATTGGAGAAGGAAATGGCAACCCACTCCAGTGTTCTTGCTTGGAGAATCCCAGGGACGGCGGAGCCTGGTGGGCTGCCGTCTATGGGGTCGCACAGAGTCAGACACGACTAAAGCGACTTAGCAGCAGCAGCAGCACATGTATCAAGAAGTCAAATAAAAATAGTAGAATTGTGTAGTATTTCCACCATTTGGGGTAGAATGGTATGTGTGAATCATTTGGTTTCTTTATTGCTGTTCTTTTTCTTTTTTTCCCCATGAGTTAAATGCTCTTACTTTTCATTTAATCTGTCATTGCAAAATGGAAAAAAAAAAAATGAGCTGTAAAATCCATGCTAATACATTAAAGGAAAGTAGTTACTTAGAATTACATTAGGTAGCAAATAAAAACAGTATAAGTTGAAAGAGAGATCACAGACAAAAAAGAACTTTGTTTTTATAGTTGTGTTTGAGCAAGAAGCATCACACTTTCATTTTTCCCTGAGCTCCATAAATTCTCTAACTTCCCCCATTTGGAATTTACATTCTCATGAGGAAACAGTAAGAAAACACATTAGAATGACAGATATGGGAGTGTTGTAACATGCGAAGGGAATAGATAGTGGGGAGGGGAAAGGGGTTTCAAATAGGATTTCAGGAAAGAGGTTCCACGTTTTTGAGAAGGTGCCTTTATAATGGAGACCTGAAAGGTGAGAAGACACTGAGCATGATAATACCTGTGGATATCTTAGAAGAAGGGAACAGCATAAGGAATAGTTTAGATATTGGACATGGCTTCATGAGTCCCCAAAATGGGAAAAACAAAGGCCTTTGTGGCTTGAGCAGAGTGACTGGAAGACTAGTAGAGAGGAAAGAAGAGGGGAGAGAGCCACTTCAAGGGTTATGATGCCCTACGGATGGGTTTTAGGCTTTCATTAAGCAGAATGGGAGCATCCAAGTTTTTGAGTAGGACAATGGTGTAACTGTATAAACTTTTAGTTGTGTTGAAATGGAGATTTAGAGGTTTAGGGAGTTATTTTAATCTCTTGTCTAATGTAACACAGCTAATAATAAGAACCAGAACTAAAAACTAATTAATCTTACTCTAGGGTCCATGTATTTACCCATGGTGCTATACTCTGAAAATAGACACTGCCTGCTGTGAAAAACTACATGAACTGAACAATTACACAGATTTCCTTCTGGCAGCTGCAGTAGGGAGAACATTCATTACTGAGGAAGCCTCAGAGTTAAGGAAAAAGGACTAGTGTCTTATAGAGGTAGGGAAAGCAGGGAGCTCTTGGGAAGAATGGAGGCAATTTCCATGTTGGAATATGCGAGGGCAGGGTAGTCTTTTGACATTAGCCTGTTTCTTAGAACACAAAATGGTATGGGAATTTCTTAACTCTTTTTGTTTTCAAGGAGCATAAGGTTCAGGGGCAATTCAACATTGTTACTCCCTGGCACAACTTTGGTCATAGCTTCTCAAACTGCCATCATTTCAGTTGAACTTGGTAGGTCGTTGGTATTATATTTGTTTAAATTTCCTTCATACATGATAAACATAACATAGACGTAAACATGACTGAGTGACTTCACTTTCACTTTCCACTTTCATGCACTGGAGAAGGAAATGGCACCCCACTCCAGTGTTCTTGCCTGGAGAATGCCATGGATGGAGAAGCCTGGTAGGCTGTAGGCCATGGGGTCGCACAGAGTTGGACACGACTGAAGTGACTTAGCAACTTAGCAGCAAACATCAAAATAGAAAGTTACTTTATTCCTAGAAAGGCACAGAAACAGAATAATCAACTACAGGTTGGCACCTGCCTGTCAAATGAAAATTGGCACTTGCCAAGAGCATTTGCCAGCAAATGAACAACAACAACAAGTACATTTGCCATCTACCTCTGTGGAGATTGAACCTGTGCTGCTGCATCTGCTGGCCTTCAACACTCCCTAAAGGAAATTCAGTGTAGAGAATGAGGCACTCTGTGCTCCAGGGAATCTGGTGGAATGGGTCTTTAGATAGATATTTTCAGGAGCTGATTTCATGATCCCAGTCTTTGCATCTCTCCATACCTAAAAAAACCCCACTAAATCCCTTCATGGTGACATCAGCTTCTTGTTACTGGCAGAAACCCTCTTGTGAAGTAAGCGCATTGAATTCCTGCTTCACCAAAATCGTACATATTGACCTTCCCCCACTACCTTTTCAGAACAGTTTCTCAGAGCTATCTGCGGTGCTGTCTCCTGGGGTGCAGTCTTCATCTTGCCTCAAATAAAACTTAACTTGCAACTCTCACACTGTGCATCTTTTTAGTCAATAAGAACAATCTGTGAAAAATAAATTGTGAAGCAAATATTAACCATTTGAAAAATGACACAAATCCTAATTTCCTTGGAAGCCTTGACCAAGTGCATTACACCTTTTCTACTCAGTTGTCCTGGGTAGCTGGAAGTATTTGTCTGAAACACAGTCTTAGCTTCATTCCAGATCTATTAAACCAAAATTTACTTTTTAAGTAAGTAAGATCCTTGGGTAATTTGTAATGCTTAAAATTTGGGAGTCACTGATTTGAGGCTGTATAATTTCTTATTCCTAAAACCCATAAAAAAAGATTTCTATCATGGACAAAGAAATATTACTAAAGGCAGAAGAAACTGTCAAATGTCTTAAATATTTGAAAGACATTTCAAAGTAATAATAGATTTAGGGGATTGATTAAAATGTTTTCCAATACTTTTAGTGACATGTAGTCTAATCATTTAATTGGCTGCTTTTTTATCTGTGTTACATATGATGTCTTACAATAATAGTATATTCAATTCATTGAAATACAATGTTGCCCCCAATTTGTAAGAGGAAACATACAGAGAAAGGTAATAGATGAATGCATTTTCTCTATACTACAAATTCTGTAGTCATAAGATAATGAAATAAGAGAGAAAGGAAATGCTACAGATTAGTAGTTTCATTCCTAGTTTTGCCCCTATTTGAGAAATTCCTGTTTCTGTCCATATAAGAGGTATAATAGCCCTTTGTTATGGAAACATACATACCATTGTACAGAGTATTCAGAAGGAGAATACTACACAGGATACCAAGCTACAGGAGATAAGATCCAAATGAAATGTAATAGGATATAAATCAGGAGAAAAATTTTTGACTACAGGAGGGAAGCAAACTCTCATAATATTCAAATAATAGCTACTATACAATTAAATAGACTTTAAACATGGGTATATCCCAGTACCAAGTGGATCTGCAAACAGTAAACCTGTAGATAGGCAAACATCTCAGCACATCCTAGAATGATGAACAGCATTAAGAAATCTGTAGCATAAGGTTTCTACATGATTCCACACCTATTTAGAAAATGGAGATGTCTCTAAAGGGACTTTGTAAAATCTTTAGTGGTCGTGTTGAAAGTGAGTGAACTTATAATCTAACTAGACTTTCATACAGTTTGCTATGCATAATTATATAAATTATATATATATAAGAAGATATATTGAAATACTTACTTACTTTCTACTTTGTTATCACTCAAACATTGGTTATAAAGCTTAAAGACTAGGTGATCTTCGTGAGTCATCTGTTTCTGAGCAATTTGGAAGTAGAATACTTTCATGTTTTGTGAGCCTCAATTTTACTAATGCTGGAAGAGTTGCCTGTGTACTCATTTCTTGCATCAGGGTTCTTGAGATTTCTGCCATTTTTTTTAAAATTGTCCAAAGATTAACCTTTTAGAATTGGCTTATAAAATTAATTTCTATGGGAAGAATTGCTTTCCTTAAAATTTTTCTGCAAAATTCTGATTGCTTTCTTTATTAACCATTGAATTGTTTTATTTAGTAGTTTAAATAGAGCAGAAAAATTTTTCCAAAAATGATGTCATCAATTTATATTTTCTCCTATTTAAAATCTTCTACACACATTATAAGAGAAGCCCTTGAGATGTTTATATAATTTTAATTAAAATGAACAAGTTTAGTTGAAAATTACATGAATGCATTTGGAATCCACACATATGCATTTGATAAGTTCATCTAGAATACATTACTATTATGAATTAAGAAAATAGCATCATGCATTGATTAAGTAGTAGTTTACTTGGTTTTCAGGAAAGAAATGCAAAATTTTATTTTATTATATTTTTGATGTAATGTGTTCAATTTGTAATATGTTGAAGAGGAAAGAGGTTAATATGTTCAAATGTAAAGTAAATCTATATAGACTTCTTTCTTCTGACTTTTGGAGTATATATGAGTGAAAAGGGTTAGTTGCTCAGTCGTGTCCAACTCTTTGCAACCCCATGGACTCTAGTCTTTCAGGTTCCTCCATCCATCGGATTCTCTAGGCAAGAATACAGGAGTAGGTTGCTATTCCCTTCTCCAGAGGATCTTCCTGACCCAAGGATTAAACCCAGGTCTTCTGCATCACAGACAGATTCTCTACTGTCTGAGCCATGAGGGAAACCCATATGAATGAGTAGCCAGGTCTAGGGCTGCTCGTCTGAACCCACTGATAACAAGAAGGAACTTTCCATACATGTGTAATTCAGAGTTGAGCTGGTAAATGATGGCTTTGAAAATATTGCTATCAGGTGCCAAGTTGATAATTATTCCAAATAGAGATGTTGAATAAGCGCCTTAAAAAAGTTCTAATTATATGTTAGTCATTGACTTGTTTAAAGGTGATTCTCTCCTCTATACATTAAAAAAAAAAAAAAAAAAGTGAATCCTTTAAAGGTTAGAGATGATTTTTGTCCTGAAACTGTTTTCTGTTTTGGGGGGATATAGTAGTTGCAAGTAGATTAAAAAAAAAATTGCAGATAACTAACTCTTAGTAACCAGACATTGCTTAAAAACAACATGGCTAAATAAATAATAATTAGCAAGTAGTACTTTTCTTTCCAAAATTGCATTCATTTGAAAATATAGTTAAGGGAAAATATTCTTATGAACTAGACCAAAAATTGTCCAGGATTATAAAAAAAACACAATGTTTAGAAAATATTTTAAGAATTGTTGAACAAAGATATGTAATGAGTGTCAAACTTTACACATATTAAGTTATTTAACCCATACAACATCCTTTAACATTTTGTATCTAGAGAAACAAGAGAGCAAGCCCAGAAAATAGCTCACTTCCTTAACTTCACCTAAGTGATAAATAAGAGAATAGATTTTGAAATAAATGCTTCAGTTGCCAAACGATGATTTTTCTGTATATAGAAGATAACTCTAACATAAGAAAAACTTTTAATTTCCTTTTGTCCTTAACTAATGATTTATCACACACCTTGTAAGAATGGCAACCCGCTCCAGTATTCCTGCCTGGAGAATACCAGAGATGGAGAAGCCTGGTAGGCTACAGTCCACGGGGTCGCAAAGAGTTGGACACGACTGAGTGACTTCACTTCACTTCTTCAAACTGGTGAAAGTGAAAGAGGAGTCGTTCAGTCCTGCGACTCTTTGCAACCCTGTGGGCTGTGTCCATGGGATTTTCCAGGCAAAAGTACTAGAGTGGGTCGCCATTTCTTTCTCCAGGGGATCTTCCTGACCCAGGGATAAAACCCAGGTCTCCTGCATTGTAGGCAGAAGCTTTACTGTCTGAGCCACCTATCTAAACTGGTGAATTGATAGCTATTCCCTTGTAAGAAATGTACAAGTTAATCCAGACAGGAAAAAGGGAATCTGGAAAGGGAGAAGGAGAGTATTTATAGGTTGTCTCACATTTTGGTTTCTGTTGTTCAGTGTCATGATTAAGTCACTCTTTTTTAAATTTTATTTTATATTGGTGTTCCTTGATTCCTTTTATGCTTGCTTGCTGCTCTAACGTCTGTGAACTGAACGGCCTATGGATTAGCAATGTCAGTATCATCTAGAAACTTGCTTGGAAATGCGGACTCTTAAACTTCACCCCAGGCTCACCTGAAACAGGACAGGTGATTATAGTCCAGGATTATAAAAAGACACAATGTTTAGAAAATATTTTAAGAATTGTTGGACAAAGATATGTAATGAGTGTCAAACTTTACACATATTAAGTTATTTAACCCATACAACATCCTTTAACATTTTGTATCTAGAGAAACAAGAGAGCAAACCCAGAAAATAGCTCACTTCCTTAACTTCGCCTAAGTGATAAATAAGAGCATAGATTTTGAAATAAATGCTTCAGTTGCCAAACGACGATTTTTCTAAGTTAACTCAGGGTCTTGATATTTGAGAAAAGCTTCTCTATAGTGTGTTGCTTTCCAAAGTATGAATATACAGATTTCCAACCATAGATGAGATAGGCAATCCCTTCCAAAATATCCTTGAAGCAAGTGTAAACAAGGGTAATAACTCAATTGTTTTATAGGGATGGATCAGTCCATGTTCTGTGTCATATCCAATTTATGGAGTTACTGAATAGTTTTTGAAAACAAATCTTCCATCATTCTCCAGATGGATATCTTCTTCTAGATTTGTTTCCTGAAGGCAGTTTGGAATATACTGCCAGTATCCCACTTATAGCTCTCCTAGGCAGCTATTAGTCACCATTGATTCGTGTGGTAGTGATGTGACTGAAATCAATGGCTTAAATCTCTCAAAACCAGGATAATTTATCCTTAAACTATTCATATACCCTCTGAACAACAGTGGTTTTAACACAACGCTCAGTTTTTCACTTACAATGCTTTCTAATTCCCATATAAAGAATTCTGATTATTTGGACATTTTGTGTTAATGGAGATTATTTACATAAAATAAAATTATATGAAATTTAAAAATTCAAATATATTAAACTATAAGCACAGATTAAAAATGAGTTTTACTTCACATTCCTGAGGTGAATATGTTTCAGCCGGAAAAATTCTAACCATTTGAATTGACTCTCTTTACTTACTAGTATGCAAGATAATATCTATATAGACATTGATTTATAACGAAATAGGCAGAGCTTGAAATAAAGCTCTTAAACATATCTCAGTCATTAAGAATATGATATGTTTTCCTTTATTCTAATAGCAAATGGAATAAATTCTCCCAACCTAGATATAAAAGGCAAAAGGAACTTGAGAATAAAAATAGTTAGTTTGAAAAATAATCATTCTATGATTTTGGACATAAGAAAGAATTGGGTTTCCCAAATGAGCCAGTCAAATTTGGAAGAGAATTACAGAATTTAATAACAGAAAATGGAAGTTGATTTGGAGAAAGCAAATATTGTAGTGCTTAATTATTACTAAATTTGGTAGAATATAATTTTTTTCAAAAATGGTGGCAACAATAAATATTATTTGATTAAAGAGAAATGAACAAACAAGCAAATGATATAATTGAAATATTGTACATATTTCAAAAATATAACCTTTACATTGACAAGTTGAATCATGGAGGTAATAACTCATGCTACCATACAAATAAAATATTAATATAATGTTAATTATTCATATATGTTATCTAATTATCATTTTAAATGAAATCAGAGTAACTCTTAGATTTTCTGTTAAATTAAAATTGCTTCAAATTTGGTTTTGAAGAAAAGAAAGAGGAAAGGAAATTAACAAATGACATTCTATACAAGATTATTTAAATGTTCCTCAATTAATCTCATTACCTCTTTTCAGTGAGAACTATTATAAAACTTAATATAAAATAAAACAGAAATTAAGAGAGGCAGATTCTTTGAAAAACCCAGTTGACAGAGGAGTTTCAAATTTCAACTGGAAACATGATTTTAAAATATATTCTTTGTCCTGTAAGACATTGCAACTGTCAACTACAAATTGGCACTTACCAAGAGCATTGCCAAAGACTGAACAGAAAAGGCATTTGCCATCTGCCTCTACAGAGACTGAAACCCATGCTACTATAGCTGTTGACATTCAACAATCCCTGAGGGAGCACTAAATCCCTTCATGGTGACATCAGATCCTCATGACTAACAAAAAACTTGTAAAATGAGTGCTTTATGGCATTGAACTCCCTCTCTACCAAAACCTTATATTTTGACTTTCCCCTAGTGCCGCTTTGGAGCAGTTTTTCAGAGCTATCTGAGATGCTGTCTCCCAGGCTGCAGTCCTCATTTTGCCCCAAATAAAACCTAATCACAACTCTCAAGTCGTACATGTTTTTTAGTCAACACAATCAATCAGTTCAGTCACTCAGTTCTGTCCATCTCTTTGCAACCCCATGGACTGCAGCACGCCAGGGTTCGCTGTCCACCACCAACTCCCATGGCCTACTCAAACTCATGTCCATTGCATTGGTGATGCCATCCAACAATCTCATCCTCTGTTGTCCCCTTCTCCTTCTGCCTTCAATCTTTCCAAGCATCAGGGTCTTTTCCAATGAGTTGGTTCTTCATATCAGGTGGCCAAAGTAATGGAGTTTTAGCTTCAGCATCAGTCCTTCCAATGAATATTCAGGACTGATTTCTTTTGGGATTGACTGGTTGGATCTTCTTGCAGTCCAAGGGACCCTCAAGAGTCTTCTCCAACATCACAGTTCAAAAGCATCAATTCTTCTGTGCTCAGCTTTCTTTATAGTCCAACTCTCACATCCATACATGACAACTGGAAAAAAAAAAAAACATAGCTTTGACTAGAAGGACATATAGTCTTGTGCACACCAAGACCCAGGAGAAAGGAGCTGTGACCCCACAAGAAACTGACCCAGACATTCCCATGAGTGTCCAGAAGTCTACAGTGGTGGCGTGAGTTGGCAATGGCCTGCTGCAGGGTCGGAGGCATTGAGTGCAGCAGGGTATGCCTGGGACCTTTTGAAGGAGGTCAACATTATCTTCATTACCTCCACTGTAGTTGGCCTCAGATCAAGCAACAGGGAGGGAACAAAGCTTTGCCCGTCAACAGAAAATTGGATTGAACATTTACTGGACATGGCTCTGCCCATCAGAACTAGACCCAGTTTCCTCCTCAGTCAGTCTCTCCCATCAAGAAGCTTCCATAAGCCTCTTATCCTTATCCATCAGAGGGCAGACAGAATGAAAACCACAATGACAGATAACTACCAAATGATCACATGGACCACAGTCTTGTCTAGCTCAATGAAGCTATGAGCCATGCCATGTAAGGCCACTCAAGACAGACGGGGCATGGTGGAGAGTTCTGACAAAACGTGCTCCACTGGAGAAGGAAATGGCAAACCACTTCAGTATTCTTGATTTGAGAACCCGATGAACAGTATAAAAAGGCAACCAGTCAAGATATCAGTTCAGTTCAGTTGCTCAGTCACGTCTGACTCTTTGTGACCCCATGAATCACAGCACGCCAAGCCTCCCTGTCCATCACCAGCTCCCAGAGTTTACACAAACTCATGTCCATCGAGCTGGGGATGCTATCCAGCCATCTCATCCTCTGTTGTCCACTTCTCCTCATGCCCACAATGCCACTCAGCATCAGGGTCTTTCCAATGAGTCAGCTCTTCGTATAGGTGGCCAAAGTATTGGAGTTTCAGCTTCAACATCAGTCCTTCCAATGAACATCCAGGACTGATCTCCTTTAGGATGGACTGGTTGGATCTCCTCGCAGTCCAAGGGACTCTCAAGAGTCTTCTCCAACACCACAGTTCAAAAGCATCAATTCTTCAGCACTTAGCTTTCTTTATGGTCCAACTCTCACATCCATACATGACCACAGGAAAAACCATAGCCTTGACTAGATGGAACTTTGTTGGCAAAGTAATGTCTCTACTTTTCAATATGCTATCTAGGTTAGTCATAATTTTTCTTCAAGGAGTAAACATCTTTTAATTTCATGGCTGCAGTCACCATCTGCATTGATTTTGGAGACCCCAAAATGAAATCTGACACTCTTTCCACTCTTTCCTCATCTATTTCCCATGAAGTGATGGGACCAGATGCCATGATCTTCATTTTCTGAATGTTGAGCTTTAAGCCAACTTTTTCACTCTCCACTTTCACTTTCATCAAGAGGCTTTTTAGTTCCTCTTCACTTTTTGCCATAAGGGTGGTGTCATCTGCATATCTGAGATGATTGATATTTCTCCCAGCAATCTTGATTCCAGCTGTGCTTCTTCCAGCCCAGTATTTCTCATGATATACTCTGCATACAAGTTAAATAAGCAGGGTGACAATATACAGCCTTGATGTATTCCTTTTCCTATTTGGAACCAGTATGTTGTTCCATGTCCAGTTCTAACTGTTGCTTCCTGACCTGCATACAAATTTCTCAAGAGGTAGGTCAGGTGGTCTGGTCATTCCATCTCTTTCAGACTTTTCCACAGTTTATTGTGATCCACAAGTCAAAGGCTTTGTCATAGTCAATAAAGTAGAAATAGATGTTTTTCTGGAACTCTCTTGTTTTTTCTGTGATCCAGCAAATGTTGACATTTTGATCTCTGGTTCCTCTGCCTTTTGTAAAATCAGCTTGAACATCTGAAAGTTCACGGTTCACGTATTGCTGAAGCCTGGCTTGGAGAATTTTGAACATTACTTTACTAGCTTGTGAGGGGAGTGCAACTGTGTGGTAGTTTGAGAATTCTTTGGCATTGCCTTTCTTTGGGATTGGAATGAAAACTGACCTTTTCCAGGCCTGTAGCTACTGCTGAGTTTTCCAAATTTGCTGGCATATTGAGTGCAGCACTTTCACAGAATCATCCTTCAAGGTTTCGAAATAGCTCCACTGGAATTCCATCACCTCCACTAGCTTTGTTCGTGGTTATACTTTCTAAAACCCACTTAGCTTCACATTCCAGGATGTCTGGCTCTCGGTCAGTGATCACACCATAATGATTATCTGGGTTTTGAAGCTCTTTGTTGTGCAGTTCTTCTGTGTATTCTTGCCACCTCTTCTTAATATCTTCTGTTTCTGTTAGGTCCATACCATTTCTGTCCTTTTCTGAGCCCACATTTGTATGAAATGTTCCCTTGGTACCTCTAATTTTCCTGAAGAGATTTCTAGTCTTTCCCATTCTGTTGTTTTCCTCTATTTCTTTGCATTGACCGTTAAGGAAGGCTTTCTTATCTCTCCTTGCTATTCTTTGGAACTCTGCATTCAGATGCTTATATCTTTCCTTTTCTCCTTTGCTTTTCGCTTCTTTTCTTTTCACAGCTATTTGTAAGGCCTCCTCAGACAACTATTTTGCCCTTTTGCATTACTTTTCCTTTGTGATGGTATTGTTCCCTGCCTCCTGTACAATGTCATGAACTCCCATTCATAGTTCATCAGCACTCTATCAGATCTAGTCCCTTAAATCTATTTCTCACTTCCCTTGTATAATCACAAGGGATTTTATTTAGGTCATACATGAATCTTCTAGTAGTTTTCCCTACTCTCTTCAATTTAAGTCTGATTTTGGCAATAAGGAGTTCATGATCTGAGCCACAGTCAGCTCCCCGTCTTGTTTTTGTTGACTGTATAGAGCTTTTCCATCTTTGGCTGCAAAGAATATAATCAATCTGATTTCGGTGTTGACCGTCTGGTGATGTCCATGTGTAGAGTCTTCTTTTGTGTTGTTGGAAGAGGGGGTTTGCTATGACCCATGCGTTCTTTTGGCAAAACTCTATTAGGCTTTGTCCTGCTTCATTCCGTACTCCAAGGCCAAATTTGCCTGTTACTCCAGGTGTTTCTTGACGTCCTACTTTTGCATTCCAGTCCCCTATAATGAAAAGGACATCTTTTTTGGGTGTTAGTTATAAAAGGTCTTGTAGGTCTTCATAGAACCATTCAACTTCAGCTTCTTCAGTGTTACTGGCTGGGGCATAGTCATGGATCACCAAACAGAGATCATTCTATTGTTTTTGAGATTGCATCCAAGTACTGCATTTCAGACTGTTTTGTTGACCATGATGGCTACTCCATTTCTTCTAAGGGGTTCCTGCCCACAGTAGTATATATAATGATTATCTGATTTAAATTAACCTTTTCCAGTCCATTTTAGCTCACTGATTCCTAGAATGTCGACGTTCACTCTTGCTATCTCTTGTTTGACCACTTCTAATTTGTCTTGATTCATGGACCTAACCTTCCAGGTTCCTATGCAATATTGCTATTTACAGCATCGGACCTTGCTTCTATCACCAGTTATATCCTGGTATTGTTTTTGCCTTGGCTTCATCCCTTCATTCTTTCTGGAGTCATTTCTCCACTGATCTCCTGTAGTATATTGGGCACTACTGACCTGGGGAGTTCCTCTTTCAGTATCCTATCATTTTGCGTTTTCATACTGTTCATGGGGTTCTCAAGGCAAGAATATTGAAGTGGTTTGCCATTTCTTTCTCCAGTGGACCACATTCTGTCAGACCTCTCCACCATGACCTGCCTATCTTGGGTGGCCCCACACGGCATGGCTTAGTTTCATTGAGTTAGACAAAGCTTGGTCCATGTGATGTGATTGACTAGTTTTCTGTGATTATGGTTTCAGTGTGTCTGCCCTGTGATGACCTCTTGCAACAGCTACCATCTTACTTGGTTTTCTCTGACCTTGGACATGGGGTATCTCTTTACAGCTGCTCTAGCAAAGAGCATCTGCTGCTCCCTACCTTGGAAGAGTCGGCCCTCCTGACCTTGAACATGGAGTAGCTCCTCTCGGCCCTCCTGTGCCCATGCAGCTGCCGCTCCTTGGATGTGGGGTTGCTCCTCTTAGCCACTGCCCCTGACCTCAGACATGGGGTAGCTCCTCTCAGCCGCGCTTCTGTGTGGTCTGCCACAGCCCCCGCACTTCAAGATATAAACAAATGCTATTCTTCAAATGTTGTAGTTAGGAAGATTAACTGATAAGTACTGGTATCAAGAGTAAATGATTTTACAATCTAAACTACAACTTACTGTCTGCATATGATCCTGTTGCATGATTTATTATTTTCTTTAAAAATTTGCTTCCAGATTTCAAATTTAACCTTGGCTACCTTTTCGTTTCCCTTTTCTGTCAGTCTATTTTGCAACTTATCTTTTTTTATTTTTAGGAAACAAATAAGAAAAATCACCATGCATATTCATTATGCTGCTACTGCTGCTGTTAAGTTGCTTCAGTCGTGTTTTACTCTGTGTGACCGCATAGACGGCAGCCCACTAGGCTCCTCCGTCCCTGGGATTCTCCAGGCAAGAACACTGGAGTGGGTTGCCATAATTATCATAAAATTGATGCCCTTCTCTGTTGCTAAAAATGAAGTCCAAAGTTAATGAAAGCAGATTAAATATTTCTAAAATGGACATATAAACAGACATATGCAATAGAGCTAAAAATAAATCCCCAAAGCTAGTGTAATCCAACAGAATGTCATCAATGCTTCTGGAAAACTTTGAAGCAGCTGTCATTCTTTAGGAATGGATTTCATGAGTTATTATTTTTTTTTTTTTCCTTACTGCACTCACCTAAGATTCAAATATCTTGGTTAAATGCAGCTGATTAGTGGAGCCTGGTTCTTTCACCTCAACCTAGCAACATGGGAGCCTAGAAAAGGTATCTGACTTCTGATATGATTTCTATATTTCACCAAGATTCCTAAAATGAAATAAAGGTCAATTATATGAAAAGATTTCAATGTGCTTGTTACCAAACAATTGTTTATATTATTTCTACATAATGAAACTATGTAGAACATGAAGTTATTATTTTTTACTGGACATTAACAAATTAATTTCAATAAAAAATCTATAAAACTATAAGATACATAGTTTTGATCTAATTTCTATTGAACTCTTCATATCTAAAATGTATCTTCAATTTCTTCTTGTAGCATTTAAAAAACATCATTCCCATTTTCACAAGCTAGGCTTCAAAATCAATACAGCAGCTATAAATTTTATCATTTTTATAAGAATACTTTAGATTATAAAATGAAGTGCTAATAATAAATAGAGAGGTAGCTTGCAATCTAGGATGTTCTGGACAGCTGGTGTCTGAAGTCACCCTAAGTGTGCAGGGACACTAGTGGTTCATATTGGAAAGTCTGATTGTCTAGAGAGCTTCAAATTCTTATATGATTAGTAAAAAAAAAAAGAAGAAGAAGAATTGGGCAGTAGTGAACAATGCAGTTTAAGAACATAAGCATTGATGTGGTGATCTGCGGTTGTGAACATGTTTAGGAATCTAGGATTAGGAAACCTTTCTGCTGTCACAAATATCTCTCAACAAACATGAAAATTTGTTCAATGAATGTATTAACACACAATCTGGCCACCATCTCTGCTGAAACTTCTCCCCAGCACTAGCTATTGACTGCTGACAGTACCCAAACTTCACAACCTTGCTTGCCAGCAGAAAGCAGACACAAGAAGCCAGAAAAGAGACTCTGTCTCTCTCAGGGATAGGTTTATTCTAGATTCAGTTGTGCCTCTGAAACTAGATCTGAGGGCATCTGGAAAATGTAGTTTTAAACTTTCCAGCCTAATCCATCTAGGCTCCCAAGAAGGAAGATGATAAAAACATCTGTCAAGCCCATTTACCATAGCAATTCCAATGTTCCACTCACTGTCTTTCTCCTCAGTCTGTCTTTCACATGCAAAGCTCCAGTTCTGTTTAAATTCAACTCCTTAACAGCATCTATGCTGCTGTAGGCAGATGGAGATGAACTCACTCTGACTGTTCTCACTTAAAAATCATGATCATGAACCTCAAGTTGGAGTGTGACATTGCCACTGTTCTACCAGATTTTGCTCTTCCATGCTCTCTTTCATTCTCCTAGAGGAATAATGCATACTGCATTTCCTGTTGCATTCATCCCCCACTTCCTTTTCCTCCTTACTCTCAGTAACCTTACCTTCTATTTTCCTGAGAGATAAAAGAATCAAAAGATAAATTCCACAAAATATACTACCACCTACTCACCAACATTCCTACATACTATACCCTGCCTTCCTCCTAGATGAACATTTCATGCTCTCAAGGCTGAGCTCTTTCCTTTTTAAAAATGAATTCCATCACTTCTGACATACTTATGCATACTGTGCCAACACTTAGACAAGGTCTCCTATATAATTAATATAAATTTTTTCTATGGAATCATTCCCATAGCATATAAATGTTTATAATTGTTCATTATAGAAAAATCCCCATGACATCACTTTTTTTTTCCCCCCACAGCAAAACTTTTGAAAAGCTTTGCTATGCTTGTCTCCAATATTTAAAAATCTATACAAATGAATCTTTGGTGTTATCACTTCATTGGAACTACTTTTGTCAATGTCTCTAATAATCTTTTTACATTAATGCACACAGTGCAAAATTCTCATCCCCCCCTTTTGTTAGGGCTCATCAGTGTTGGACAAGTTTATTGCTTCTTCTTTGAAACACATTCTTTTCTTGGCTTCAAGTATATAACAGTTTTCTTCTATTCTGAATGCTGCTCTGAAATCTTTCTTGTTTCCTCTCATCTCCCCAGCTTCTGAACACTGGAATAACTTGGAATCCTTTCCTTCTCTATCTATATTAACTCCCTTAATAACTGAATCTATTTCTAGTATTTAAATAACATTTATGTATGAATTTCTTATTTATAGCTCTAGCTTTTATTAAAATCCTGATTAATATGTCCCAAGTACATATTTGTTAACTCTCTTAAAAATCTAACAAGTATTTCAAATTTAAAAGTTGAATATAAAACTTGTTAGAAAATCTCCCTTCTGAAATCTACTCCTCCTAAAATTTTCTTCTTCACAGAAAATGGAAAACCTATCATTCCTAGTTGCTGAAATTAAGAATTTTGAAGTGATATTTAACTCTTTGTATACTTTCCTACTTCCACATTTCATTTTTTTCTTTAAATATCCTTTGCTTTGTCTTCAGAATTATACACAGAATTATAACACTTCTTGCTACCTCCACTACTACCAACTCCAAGTTAAAAACACTATCATCACCTACCAATTCCCTACTAACTCTTCTATGTTTCCTTCCCACAGTATCTTCTCTACACACAAGTTAACAAATTACATAGTTAGGTATCTCATGTCACTCTTTGGGTTAATTATGTTTGCTTCTCTGGTATCCAGAATAGTGTTTTGCACATAATGGGTACTTGCTGCTGCTGCTGCTAAGTCGCTTCAGTCATGTCAGACTCTGTGCGACCCCATAGACGGCAGTCCACCAGGCTCCCCCATCCCTGGGATTCTCCAGGCAAAATACTGGAGTGAGTTGCCATTTCCTTCTCCAATGGGTACTTGCTGCTGCTGCTGCTGCTAAGTCGCTTCAGTCGTGTCCGACTCTGTGCGACCCCATAGACCGCAGTTCACCAGGCTCCCCCGTCCCTGGGATTCTCCAGGCAAGAACACTGGAGTGGGTTGCCATTTCCTTCTCCAATGCATGAAAGTGAAAAGTGAAAGTGAAGTCACTCAGTCGTGTCCAACTCTTAGCGACCCCATGGACTGCAGCCTACCAGGCTCTTCCATCCATGGGATTTTCCAGGCAAGAGTACTGGAGTGGGGTGCCATTGCCTTCACCGAATGGGTACTTAGATGTTTGCTATTGTCATTAAATGACTGAATGCAGATGCCCCATGGATGTTCAAGCTGACTCATTGACTAAAATAACTACTATTGCTGTAATATGGTAATCACCATATCCATGTTCCAGGCTTGAAGAAGAAAAAAGGAATGACATAAAGTTCTTTGCCTAATAACTGTCTTTATTTAACAGAACTTTCCAAAATTTTCACAGAAATGATTCACTTTCATATCATTGGTTATTCTTACTACCAATAAACAGTGCAGATGTTTCCTCCTCTTTAATCTGGATAGGTTTGTGATTATAGCAGAATTCACACTGTACAAGTTCCAAACCTAGCTCATCCAATGCACTACAATGAGTTTCTGGTCTTCAGTCCATTTGCTTTTGTAACCCAGATATCATGCTGTGAGGAAGCCCAGTACATGCTGAAAGGGCATGTATTCTAGCAATAGATCTTACTAGCATCTCAAGAGACAGCCAGTATTAAGCATGTGAGTGAAACTTTGAACATATAATAACAACGTCTAGCTATTGGGTCTTCCTAGCTGAGGCCCAGATGGAATGCACAGAATAGAGACAGAATAGTGCCCCCTCAGTGTCGCCACAGCAAAAATTTGAAGTGATGGGCAGACCACTATTATAGCTCAGTTTTATTGGCAAGCAAAGGAAAATATATCCTGGAGGAATCAGGGCAGGCCAACCCAAAAGACTGGAAGAGAAGATAAGCCTCAATTCCTTTAAGCTTCCTCCTTTTATACTTTTGTCTCCTCCCCCATGAGCCTGCCCTATGTAAATTGGACTAGCCAGGAGGGCAGTTTGTTTTTAACCTGAGGTCCTCACTCCAGTCCTCAGACCTACCGTAGTTCTATTTTCACTGGCTTTTCCCTTCTTTGTCTTTTCAGTTCAGTTCAGTCACTCAGTCGTGGCTGACTCTTTGCGACCCCATGAATCGCAGCATGCCAGGCCTCCCAATCCATCACCAACTCCCAGAGTTCACTTAAACTCATGTGCATCGAGTCGGTGATGCCATCCAGCCATCTCATCCTCTGTCGTCCCCTTCTCCTCCTGCCCCCAATCCCTCCCAACATCAGGGTCTTTTCCAATGAGTCAACTCTTTGCATGAGGTGGCCAAAGTATTGGAGTTTCAGCTTCAACATCAGTCCTTCCAGTGAACACCCAGGACTAACCTCCTTTATGATGGACTGGTTGGATCTCCTTGAAGTCCAAGGGACTCTCAAGAGTCTTCTCCAACACCACAGTTCAAAAGCATCAATTCTTCGGTCCTCAGCTTTCTTCACAGTCCAACTCTCACATCCATACATGACCACTGGAAAAACCATAGCCTTGACTAGATGGACCTTTATTGGCAAGATAATATCTCTGCTTTTGAATATGCTATCTAGGTTGGTCATAACTTTCCTTCCAAGGAGTAAGTGTCTTTTAATTTCATGGCTGCAATCACCATCTTCAGTGATTTTGGAGCCCCCAAAAATAAAGTCTGACACTGTTTCTCCATCTATTTGCCATGAAGTGATGGAACAGATGGCATGATCTTATTTTCTGAATGTTGAACTTTAAGCCAACTTTTTTACTCTCCTCTTTTAACCACCTCCATTTTAGACTCTTTTCCTATTCTAACTACCTAACAATATAATGGTTGCTTTATGCCACTAAGTTTTGGAGTGATTCATTAGGAAGCGGTAGACAACTGGAATGTGTGAATTAGTGTTTTGGGTTTCAAATATAATCAAGCTTTTGTTATTAATTGATCAACTAATGTTCTGCCACATTTTATTTTTTATATTATTGTACTTACTAAAACAAGGATGTAGTTTTAGCTTTTGATAACGGGTATAGGAATGGTAAAAGTATTAAGAACTTCCATGCTAGAAATATGGTCCACTGGAGAAGGGAATGGCAAACCACTTCAGTATTCTTGCCTTGAGAACCCCATGAACAGTATGAAAAGGCAAAATGATAGGATACTGAAAGAGGAACTCCCCAGGTCAGTAGGTGCCCAATATGCTACAGGAGATCAGTGGAGAAATAACTCCAGGAAGAATGAAGGGATGGAGCCAACGCAAAAAGAATACCCAGCTGTGGATGTGACTGGTGATAGAAGCAAGGTCCAATGCTAAAAAGAGCAATATTGCATAGGAACGTGGAAGGTTAGGTCCATGAATCAAGGCAAATTGGAAGTGGTCAAACAAGAGATGGGAGGGTGAATGTAGACATTCTAGGAATCAGCGAACTAAAATGGACTGGAATGGGTGAATTTAACTCAGATGACCATTATATGTACTACTGTGGGCAGGAACCCCTCAGAAGAAATGGAGTAGCCATCATGGTAAACAAGAGAGTCTGAAATGCAGTACTTGGATGCAATCTCAAAAACGAAAGAACGATCTCTGTTCGTTTCCAAGGCAAACCTTTCAATATCACAATAATCCAAGTCTATGCCCAACGAGTAATGCAGAAGAAGCTGAAGTTGATCGGTTCTATGAAGACCTACAAGACCTTTTAGAACTAATACCCAAAAAAGATGTCTTTTTCATTATCAGATCAGATCAGATCAGTCACTCAGTCGTGTCCGACTCTTTGCAACCACATGAATCGCAGCACGCCATGCCTCCCTGTCCATCATCAACTCCCAGAGTTCACTCAGACTCACGTCCATCGAGTCAGTGATGCCATCCAGCCATCTCATCCTCTGTCGTCCCCTTCTCCTCCTGCGCCCAATCCCTCCCAGCATCAGAGTCTTTTCCAATGAGTCAACTCTTCGCATGAGGTGGCCAAAGTACTGGAGTTTTAGCTTCAGCATCATTCCTTCCAAAGAAATCCCAGGGCTGATCTCCTTCAGAATGGACCGGTTGGATCTCCTTGCAGTCCAAGGGACTCTCAAGAGTCTTCTCCAACACTAAAGTTCAAAAGCATCAATTGTTCAGTGCTCAGCCTTCTTCACAGTCCAACTCTCACATCCATACATGACCACAGGAAAAACCATAGCCTTGACTAGACGAACCTTTGTTGGCAAAGTAATGTCTCTGCTTTTGAATATGCCTTTTCATTATAGGGGACTGGAATGCAAAAGTAGGAAGTCAAGAAACACCTGGAGTAACAGGCAAATCTGGCCTTAGAATACGGAATGAAGCAGGGCAGAGACTAATAGAGTTTTGCCAAGAAAATGCACTGGTCATAGCAAACACCCTCTTCCAAAAACACAAGAGAAGACTCTACACATGGACATCACCAGATGGTCAACACT
Source organism: Bos taurus (assembly GCF_002263795.3). Taxonomy (NCBI): domain Eukaryota; kingdom Metazoa; phylum Chordata; class Mammalia; order Artiodactyla; family Bovidae; genus Bos; species Bos taurus. The sequence goes on along the minus strand of NC_037333.1, from coordinate 82,058,509 downwards.
GAAATCAGATTGATTATATTCTTTGCAGCCAAAGATGGAGAAACTCTATACCCTCAGCAAAAACAAGACCAGTAGCTGACTGTAGCTCAGATCATGAACTGCTTATTGCCTAATTCAGACTTAAATTGAAGAAAGTAGGGAAAACCACTAGAAGATTCAGGTTATGACCTAAATCAAATCCCTTATGATTATGCAGTGGAAGTGAGAAATAGATTTAAGGGACTAGATCTGATAGTTAGAGTTCTTGATGAACTATGGACTGAGGTTTGTGACATTGTACAGGAGACAGGGTTCAAGACCATCCCCATGGAAAAGAAATGCAGAAAAGCAAAATGGCTGTCTGGGGAGGCCTTACAAATAGCTGTGAAAAGAAGAGAAGTGAAAAGCAAAGGAGAAAAGGAAAGATATATGCATCTGAATGCAGAGTTCCAAAGAATAGCAAGAAGAGATAAGAAAGCCTTCTTTAGTGATCAATGCAAAGAAATAGAGGAAAATAACAAATGGAAAAGACGAGAGAGGTCTTCAAGAAAATTAGAGATACCAAGGGAATATTTCATGCAAAGATGGGCTCGATAAAGGACAGAAATGGTATGGATCTAAGAGAAGCAGAAGATATTAAGAAGAGATGGCAAGAATACGTGGAAGAACTGTACGAAAAAGATTTTCACGACCCAGATAATCACGATGGTGTGATCACTGACCTAGAGCCAGACATGCTGGAATGTGAAATCAAGTGGGCCTTAGAAAGCATCACTATGAACAAAGCTATGGAGGTGATGGAATTCCAGTGGAGCTATTCCAAATCTTGAAAGATGATGCTGTGAAAGTGCTGCACTCAATATGCCAGCAAATTTGGAAAACTCAGCAGTGGCCACAGGACTGGAAAAAGTCAGTTTTCATTCCAATCCCAAAGAAAGGCAATGCCAAAGAATGCTTAAACTACCGCACAATTGCACTCATCTCATACTAGTAAAGTAATGCTCAAAATTCTCCAAGCCAGGCTTCAGCAATCTGTGAACCGTGAACGTCCTGATGTTCAAGCTGGTTTTAGAAAAGGCAGAGGAACCAGAGATCAAATTGCCAACATCCGCTGGATCATGGAAAAAGCAAGAGAGTTCCAGAAAAGCATCTATTTCTGCTTTATTGACTATGCCAAAGCCTTTGACTGTGTGGATCACAATAAACTGTGGAAAATTCTTGAAGAGATGGGAATACCAGACCACCTGATCTGCCTCTTGACAAATTTGTATGCAGTTCAGGAAGCAACAGTTAGAGCTGGACATGAAACAACAGACTGGTTCCAAATAGGAAAAGGAGTTCGTCAAGGTTGTATATTGTCACCCAGCTTATTTAACTTATATGCAGAGTACATCATGAGAAATGCTTGACTGGAAGAAACACAAGCTGGAATCAAGATTGCCGGGAGAAATATCAATAAGCTCAGATATGCAGATGACACCACCCTTATGGCAGAAAGTGAAGAGGAACTAAAAAGCCTCTTGATGAAAGTGAAAGTGGAGAGTGAAAAAGTTGGCTTAAAGTGCAACATTCAGCAAACGAAGATCATGGCATCTGGTCCCATCACTTCATGGGAAATAGATGGGGAAACAGGGGAAACAGTGTCTGACTTTATTTTTTTGAGCTCCAAAATCACAGCAGATGGTGACTGCAGCCATGAAATTAAAAGACGCTTACTCTTTGGAAGGAAAGTTATGACCAACCTAGATAGTGTATTCAAAAGCAGAGACATTACTTTGCCAACTAATGTCCATGTAGTCAAGGCTATGGTTTTTCCTGTGGTCATGTATGGATGTGACATTTGGACTGTGAAAAAGGCTGAGCGCTGAAGAATTGATTATTTTGAACTGTGGTGTTGGAGCAGAGAAGGCGATGGCACCCCACCTCAGTACTCTTGCCTGGAAAATCCCATGGATGGAGGAGGCTGGTAGGCTGTAGTCCATGGGGTTGTTTCTGCATGGGGTTGTTTAAGAGTCAGACACAACTGAGTGACTTCACTTTCACTTTTCACTTTCATGCATTGGAGAAGGAAATGGCAACCCACTCCATCGTTCTTGCCTGGAGAATCCCAGGGACGGGGGAGCCTGGTGGGCTTCCGTCTATGGGGTCGCACAGAGTCGGACACGACTGAAGCGACTTAGCAGCAGCAGCAGCAGTGGTGTTGGAGAAGACCTTTGAGAGTCCCTTAGACTGCAAGGAGATCCAATCAGGCCATCTGAAGGAGATCAGCCCTGGGATTTCTTTAGAAAGAATGACGCTAAAGCTGAAACTCCAGTACTTAGGCCACCTAATGTGAAGAGTTGACTCATTGGAAAAGACTGATGCTGGGAGGAATTGGGGGCAGGAGGAGAAGGGGACGACAGAGGATGAGATGGCTGGATGGCATCACTGACTGGATGGACGTGAGTCTGAGTGAACTCCGGGAGTTGGTGATGGACAGGGAAGCCTGGTGTGCTGCGATTCATGGGGTCACAAAGAGTCAGACACAACTGAGCAACTGAACTGAACTGAACTGATGCTAGAAATATAATTATCTTATCCCCATATTTTTTTGACTGGGCATAGAATTATTTCTTGAAAATTATCTATTGGCAGTATTAATGTTTTGCTCTCTGGCAGTCATTATTATTGCAGCTCAGGAGTCTAATACCATCTCATTCTCAGTATTTTGATGAAACTTGGATTTTTTTCCCTCCTCTGGAAGATTTTTACAATTTTTTTTCTTTTTTCTTTTTTTTTTTTTTTAATATATCCTCGGTGGTACACATTTCATCATAGTCTGCCTCAGCATGAGACTTTTTAATTCATTAAACAGCACTCAGCACATACTATTAACATTGAAAATATTATTTTTAAATCTTGTGGAATAATGTTGCAATTTCTCTCCCACAATTTTGTTTTCTCTTTATGAGCTTCTCATTAAAATGTTGAGTTGCTTAGATTAATCCTCTGGTTTTCATTAATTTTTATTGCTTTTGTATCATTTTTTGAAATGCATTGTCAATTTTATTTTTCAAATGTATTTTTTTCTTTTCTGTTCTTTGCACTTTTCCTACTTTTTTCTATTTTCTTTTGTTCTTTACATAGTTCTCTCCTTTCATGATTGTTTTTTCTTTGAATGAGTCATAATTTTGTTAATGTTTTCATATGTAAGGTTTAGGGAATTAGAGTAAAATGACAGAATGACAAAATGATAGAATGATCTCTGTTTCCAAGGCAAACCATTCAATATCACAATAATCCAAGTCTATGCCCCAACCACTAACACTGAAGAAGCTGAATTTGAATGGTTCTAGGATGATCTACAAGACCTTCTAGAATTAACACCAAAAAAAGATGTCCTTTACATCACAAGATGGAATGAAAAGTAGGAAGCCAAGAGATACCTGGAGTAACAGGCAAGTTTTGGAGTACAAAAAGAAGCAAGGAAAAGGCTAACAAAGAGTTTTACCAAGAGAATGCATTGGTCATAGCAAACAGCCTCTTCCAACAACAAAAGAGAAGACTCTACATATGGACATCATCAGATAGTTGATACTGAAATCAGACTGATTGTATTCTTTGCAGCCAAAGATGGAGAAGCTCTACACAGTCAGCAAAAACAATACCAGGAGCTGACTGTGGCTCAGATCATGAACTCCTTATTGTAAAATTCAGAATTGAAGTAGGGAAAAGCACTAGACCATTCAGGTATGATCTAAATCAAATCCTTTACAATTATACAATGGAAGTGACAAATAGATTCAAGGGATTAAATCTGATAAAGAGAGTGCCTAAAGACATATGGATAGAGGTCATGGCATTGTACAGGAGGTGTGATCAAGTCCGTCCCCAAGAAAAAGAAATGTAAAAAGGCAAAATGAGGCCTTACAAATAGCTGAGAAAACAAGAGAAGCTAAAGACAAAGGAGAAAAGGAAATATATACCTATCTGAATGGACAGTTCCAAAGAATGGCAAGGAGAGAAAAGAAAGCCTTCCTCAGTGATCAATGCAAAGAAACAGATGAAAGCAATAGAATGGGAAAGACTAGAGGTGTCTTCAAGAAAATTAGAGATATCAAGGGAACATTTCATGGAAAGATAGGCACAATAAAGGAAAGAAATAGAATGGACCTAACAGGGGCAGAAGATATTAAGAAGAGGTGGCAAAAATACACAGAAGAATTATACAAAAAGGATCTTAATGGCCCAGGTAACCAAAATGGTATGGTCACTCACATAGAGCCAGACATCCTGGAATGTGAAGTCAAGTGGGCCTTAGGAAGCATCACTATGAACAAAGCTAGTGGAGGTCATGGAATTTCAGTTGAGCTATTTCAAATCCTAAAAGATGATGCTGTGAAAGTGCTGCACTCAATATGCCAGCAAATTTGGAAAGCTCAGCAGTGGCCACAGGACTGGAAAAGATCAGTTTTCATTCTAATCCCAAAGAAAGGCAATGCCAAAGAATGTTCAAACTACCACACAATTGCACTTATCTCACACACTAACAAAATAATGCTCCTAATTCTCCAAGCTAGGCTTCAACAGTATGTGAACCAAGACTTTCTGATGTTCAAGCTTAATTTAGAAAAAGCAGAGGAACCAGAGATCAAATTGCCAACATCCGTTGAATCATAAAAAAGGCAAAAGAGTTCCAGAAAGACATCTATTTTTGTTTTAGTGATGACACCAAAGCCTTTGAATGTGTGGATCACAACAAGCTTGGAAAATTCTTCCAGAGATGGGAATATCAGACTACCTTACCTGCCTCCTGAGAAATCAATATGCAGGTTAAGAAGCAGCAGTTAGAACTGGACATGAAACAATGGGCTGATTTCGAACTGGGAAAGGAATACGTCAAGGCTGTGTATCGTCACCCTGTTTGTTTAATTTATATACAGAGTACATCACGTGAAATGCCAGGCTGAATGCAGCACAAACTGGAATCAAGATTGTGGGAGAAATGCCAATTAACATCAGATATGCAGATGACACCACCCTTATGGAAGAAAGCGAAGAGGAACTAAAGAGCCTCTTGATGAAGGTGAAACCGAAGACTGAAAAATCTGGCTTAAAACTCAGTATTCAAAAAACTAAGATCATGGCATCCTGTCCTATCACATCACAGCAAATAGGTGAGGGAAACAATGGAAACAGTGACAGACTTTCTTTTCTTGAGCTCCAAAATCACTGCAGATGGTGACCACAGCCATGAGATTAAAAGACGCTTGCTCCTTGGAAGAAAAGCTATGACCACCTTAGGCAGCATATTAAAAAAAACAAAGACATTACTTTGCCAACAGAGATCTGTCTAGTCAAAGCTATATTTTTTCCAGTAGTCAGGTATGGATGTGAGAGTTGGACCTTACACAAAGCTGAGTGCCGAGGAATTTATGCTTTTGAACTATGGTGTTGGAGAAGACTGTCGATAGTCCCTTTGATAGCAAGGAGTTCAAACTAGTCAATCCTAAAGGAAATCAGTCCTGGATATTCATTGGATGCTGAAGCTGAAACTCCTGTATTTTGGCCACCTGATTGAAGAACTGACTGACTGGAAACACCTTGATGTTGGGAAAGATTGAAGATAGGAGGAAAAGGTGATGACAGAGGATGATGGTTGAATGCCGTGACCAACTCGATGGACATGAGTTTGAGCATGTTCTGGGAGTTGGTGATGGACAGGGAAGCCTGGCGTGCTTCAGTCCATGGGGTCTCAAAGAGTTTTACATGACTGATCAACTGAAATAAACTGTATTAGAGTAAAAGCACCTACTACACAGTGTAAATGGGTTTTCTAGGATAGATTTCCATTTTTCTGGAATTTCAAATAGCCTTGGATGTAGTCCTAAAAATGCAGGATTCTTATACCTTCTTTGGAATACATCTAAATCCTCTCCTCTCCTTAATTATGACATCTGTAAAACAAAAATGTATTCTCTGAATTGTTTCAAATTTACTGTAAGGAAAGCATCAGAGTTGCCAGTTTTTTGCAGGTATGGAATGTAAAGGGGGCACACTGAAGGGTACACTTTTCTTTTCTAAAAAGAAAAATGTCTTTTTAGCTACCCCTCAATTATTCACACAGATCTTGTTCCACTTCCCCTTTCAACGTTGGGATCCAACATATTCTGTGTTAGAATTCTCTCCAAAACTTCTCTCAGAAAATGATACTGGTTTTACTACTGCCTTTTCCCCCATGCATTCTATTATTCTCAGATTACCCATCAAGACAATCTCATCTATATCTCTCTTCCTCAGTTTTTCAAAGTACATTATCTGCTATCATCTTCACATCCTCAGAACTCTTAAATGGCATTAATGGAATTTACAGGGTAAAGGCCAGGCTGTCCCTTGTTCATCTCCCTCCTTGGTAAGAAGCTACACGGTTTGTTAGGTTTGCTTGTTTATTCCAGCTTAATAGGTGACAGATGTTCATATAACAAAAGACTATAAATTGATAACAGAAGTATAGTTACTTCTCCCAGTAGTTTCTTTAAGTGATTTGACTTGGAAATGACCTTTATTAGTTTAGTTTTTTTTCTTTTCACTCTCTCTTCTTCTAACAGCATGAGATATTTCTATTGAGATCTTATTTCTTTCTGTGTTTAAAGATAGTGTAGAAATGACTGTATGCTTAAACTCACTGAAAGATGAACCACCCTTTGACTGGTAGATGAGGTTTGTAAAAGAATTAATATCAAAAGAGATTGATTGACAAAATGCTTTGGAATACTAACATTCTAAGCATGAGTGACTAAGTCAAAGATGAGAAACTAAGTCCATCTGAGGATTATAGAAAAAAGCATTAATGTGAAGGTAACACTTGTGAGGGAGAAGCAAGATTTGGTATGTGTAGAAGGGAAAGTAAGTAGAGAGTTTTCTGGAAAAGAAAAGGAGAACAATAAAGAAGTCAGAGAAATTGAGAAGTAAAAAATATTCAAGAATGCTGTGAATAATGAAGTTTATTTAGAGCAAAAGACTTGGCTAGTATAAGCAAATGACCAAAAACTGTGACCATAGCATAGAATGTGTGCTTTATTCTGAATCCTGTAGGCAATAGGTCAAGTATACAAAATACTTATGTAACAAATGACAAGAGAATATTTATGTTTTAGATAGATGATTTTAAGAACTCTAAACAAAATTAGAGAAAATTTTACAGTAAGAGTACACATTGTCAGAATGGATTGATGATAAAATTGCAACTGATATTCAGGAAATCAGATTGAAAGACCCTATCAAGTTGCTGAAAGTAGCAACTAAAAAGAGGAACATATTAAGGTTTCGAGCCAGAAATTTGGAAAAGAGTTTTACAGATGGGTATGAGAAGGCAACCAATGCCAGTATCCTTGCCTGGAAAATCCCATGGACAGAGGAGCCTGGAAGGCTATAGTCCATGGAGTCATGAAGAGTCAGACATAACTTACCGACTAAAAACAAACAAAGAAAAAGGCAATATTGATAGAGGTAAGAGGTAGGAATGAAATATATTAATAAAAGACATGCAAGAGACTCATTGAGTTTACCTTTATCTTAGGAAATGGAGAAGACAGAAGCTTCAGAGTAGACAGGCAGCAGCTCCCTAAGATGCAAGAGAAGAGCTAGCAGGTAAGAGGATCCTGGAGGTCAAGAGAGGAGAGAGTTTCAAGAATCAAAAACAATAGTGACCAGATCATTGAAGGGGGAACCAGAGAGGTATAAGTTCAAAGAGAAGGTCATTGGATTTCAGTCAATCCTAAAGGAAATCAATCCAGAATATTCATTAGAAGAACTGATGCTGAAGCTGAAACTCCAATACTGTGATCACCTCATAGGAAGAGCCGACTCATTAGAAAAGACCCTGGTGCTGGGAACAGTTGAAGGCAGGAGGACAAGTGATCGACAGAGCATGGGATGGTTGGATGATGGCACTGCTGACTCAATGGACATGAGTTTGAGCAAATTCTGGGAGATGGTGAAGGACAGGGAATCCTGGTGTGCTGTAATCCATGGTTTCTCAGAGTTGGACATGATGGAGTGAGTGAGTAAGAAATGTAAGATGAAGTTGAACAAAGTCTGAACAGAACTCTTTTCTTTGACTATTTAAATATCAATCCTATAAAACATGAGCCACATTATATATTGTGTGTAGGTGACAACAAGAACAATAAAAAAGTGCTGGAAGTTATGAGAAGCAGTTTTTTAAAAACTTGTTTTACATAGTTACAGATTGAGTGAAACCTGAAAATACTGCCTTAGGGGGTGCCTCTCAGGAGAGGCAGGATGACTAGAGTTTGTAGAGTGATTTAAGCATGAGTTGATCCTGTAGTCAGATAAATTACTTTATTTTTATAATTGAGCTCTAAAATGGTGCGGCTGTTGAATATTGCCTTCTTCAGAGTGGTAATAACAAAGGTCTGTGGAGGGTCATGGTCCAGAGCATCCTGCTCTCTATTGCCTGGCCCCACATTAGAAGAGCCATCATCATGTCAAAGGGTGTATCACTTTTGACATCACTCCCTTCACTTTCATTTCACTATTTATGCAGCTGCTGACCTTTTTCCATTAAAATCATTGTTGTCCTAATCACAATCTATTCTGTTCAGCACTTTCATAATGTCTGTCACTTAGGAAATTAACACAGTCATAAAATTAGCATAGTCTGATGACTTGAATGATATCATGAAGCTCTCTAAACTGCTAAAGCTTATAGACATCTCATGAGTTCTTGTTGTTGTGTTAGTGAGTGTATAAGAAATGGGAAAAATCATAGCCTAATAGCTTTTAATACAAATATATTATTTGTTTGTAAGATTTTATTAATACTGAAAATTAGACTTTCAGTTCAGTTCAGTTCAGTTCAGTTGCTCAGTTGTGTCCGACTCTTTGCGACCCCATGAATCGCAGCATGCCAGGCCTCCCTGTCCATCACCAACTACCGGAGTTCACTCAGACTCACGTCCATCGAGTCAGTGATGCCATCCAGCCATCTCATCCTCTGTCGTCCCCTTCTCCTCCTGCTCCCAATCTCTCCCAGCATCAGAGTCTTCTCCAATGAGTCAACACTTCGCATGAGGTGGCCAAAGTACTGGAGTTTCAGCTTTAGCATCATTCCTTCCAAAGAATACCCAGGGCTGATCTCCTTCAGAATGGACTGGTTGGATCTCCTTGCAGTCCAGGGGACTCTCAAGAGTCTTCTCCAACACCACAGTTCAAAAGCATCAATTCTTCGGTCCTCAGCTTTCTTCACACTCCAACTCTTACATCTATATGTGACCAGTGGAAAAACCATAGCCTTGACTAGATGGACCTTTGTTGGCAAAGTAATGTCTCTGCTTTTGAATATGCTATCTAGGTTGGTCATAACTTTTCTTTCAAGGAGTAAGCATCTTTTAATTTCATGGCTGCAGTCACCATCTGCAGTGATTTTGGAGCCCCCCAAAATAAAGTCTGACACTGTTTCCACTGTTTCCCCATCTATTTGCCATGAAGTGATGTGACTGGATGCCATGATCTTCGTTTTCTGAATGTTGAGTTTTAAGCCAACTTTTTCACCCTCCTCTTTCACTTTCATCAACAGGCTCTTTAGTTCCTCTTCACTTTCTGCCATAAGGATGTGTCATCTGCATATCTGAGTTTATTCATATTTCTCCCAGCAATCTTGATTCCAGCTCGTGCTTCTTCCAGCCCAGCATTTCTCATGATGTACTCTGCATATAAGTTAAATAAACAGGGTGACAATATACAGCCTTGACGTACTCCTTTCCTATTTGGAACCAGTCTGTTGTTCCATGTCCAGTTGCTTCCTGACCTGCATACAAATTTCTCAAGAGGCAGGTCAGGTGGTCTGGTATTCCCATCTCTTTCAGGGTTTTCCAGTTTATTGTGATCTACAAGTCAAAGGCTTTGGCATAGTCAATGAAGCAGAAATAGGTGTTTTTTCTGGAACTCTCTTGCTTTTTCCATGATCCAGCAGATGTTGGCAATTTGGTCTCTGGTTCCTCTGCCTTTTCTAAAACCAGCTTGAACATCTGGAAGTTCACGGTTCACGTATTGCTGAAGCCTAGCTTGGAGAATTTTGAGCATTATTTACTAGCATATGAGATGAGTGCAATTGTGCGGTAGTTTGAGCATTTTTTGGCATTGCCTTTCTTTGGGATTGGAATGAAAACTTACCTTTTCCAGTCCTGTGGCCACTGCTGAGTTTTCCAAATTTGCTGGCATATTGAGTGCATCACTTTCTCAGCATCATCTTTCAGGATTTGAAATAGTTCAACTGGAATTCCATCATCTCCACTAGCTTTGTTTGTAGTGAGGCTTTCCAAGGCATCAGACTAGACTAGCAAATATGTATCTATTACTCAGGCTGGCTTAATTATAAGAGAATAAGGCTTGCTTAAGTATATGAAGAGAATATTCATGTTTGGCTGCAAAATGGGATTTAAAGCCATTTGACAGGTTGCCCCTAAATACCACTTCTTAACGTCCTAGATATTCACTGAAATATCATCAGTTTAGGTAAACTACAATATTTACAAAGCAAAAAGTCTTCCAATATCTTACAAGTCTCTCCTGTATCACTTGTGAAATGAAGATAATGATATTGTCTGCTATTTATTTGACAGGGCTATAAAGATTAAATGAGATAATTCTCATGGAAGTTTTTTATAAACAATATATTATATGATGTAACTTAATATATAAACTTTGTGAAAGTATATAGCCCTTGGAGACACACTTAGCTATTAAAAACTATTAGTATCTTAGTGTGAATCTGGTTCGGAATTAAATTATTCCTGTTCTTTATCAAAAATGATTTATTGATTTTTAATCTAAGAAAAGTAATACAGTGAAAACAAGACAAGCTTAATCTCAATAAGTATTTTAGACATGTAAAATATTTCAATAATTTTAGCCATAGTCTATAAAAAATCTCACTAAGTTTAATAAACAAAGTTGAAGAAAAAAAAAAAGAATATTAAGAAAGCCTGACTTGAGGAGAGCAGGGTTAATAGGATCTAGGTTGCTGCCTAGGAAGGGTGATTGCAGAGATCCAAAGAAAATCTGGGCAGCCAGGTTCCAGGAGGGAGCTATTGCCTGAGAGAAATTTACAAAACTCAAAGGGTATAAATGAAAGAGTACTTTAGAAGTTTTCCCAGAAAAACACTGGTGATCAAGCTTTTAGTGGTCCTTGTAAAAAAGATTATTTTTTAAAGGATGATAGAGTAAGTTTCCTTAAAATGAAATGAGATGATATTTTTTTTTTTTACTATAGGGACTATAGGGGAGTATAGTCCCTATATATTGTTTTCTATTAATAATATGTTGTTCATTTTTGTTTTGTCTGTTTTATCATGATATAATTTAAATACAGTAAAATTCACCCTTTTTAGTTGTACACTTTGAAAAGTTTTTATAATTCTTTATAGTACTGAGACCATCACCACCCAAAATTATGACAGAATATTTCCATCATCCTCCAGAATTTCCTTTGTATGTTTTTACAGTCAATCCCCACCACAACAGTCTGCTCTGGGGACCACTATCTGTTTCTGTCTATATAGTTTTGCCTTTTGCAGACTGTCATATAAAATAAATAATATAATACATCATCTTTTCTGTCCATTTTTTTTTCACTTAACCTAATGTTTTTGAAATTCATCCACAGTTTGCCGCTATTGCTGATTTGTTTCCTTTTGTGGCTGAGTAATACTTCATTGTACAAATATACCTCATTTTGTTCATCCATTCAGCAGTTGAGAGACATCTGAGTTATTTTCAGGTTTGAGTTACAGTGAATAAAGTTGCTTTTAATTTTTAGTTACAGATATTTAAATAAGGGTATGTTTTCATTTCTCATGATTAAACATGTAGGGTTGGAATTATTGAATAACTATTGTAAGTATACATTAACTTTATAAAACACTGCCAAACTGTTGTTCAAACAGCAATATCTGAGGTTTTCTTTTACTCCACAGCCTTGCCAACACTTCATATCCTCAGTTCTTATTAATTTTAGTCATTCCAATGTGCATTCAGGGATATCTTTTTGACATTGTAATTTGCATTTCCCTAATGCCAAATGATGATGAGCATCTTTAAATGTGCTTCTTTGATAAAAGGTCTAAGTCTTTTGCATATATTTAAATTGTATTGAGTGTATCTTTATTTTTGACTTATATAATTCTTAATATATCCTGTATGAACAATTTTTTGTGTCTTGAATTTTCATTTTAAGAGTATTTTTGAAGGAAAGAGTTTACAGTTTTGGTAGAGTCCAAATTATCATTATTGGTTATTTTAATTCACATTTTTCATGACCTAAGAACTGTTTACCTAACCCAAAGTAATACAAACTTTTGAATGATTTCTTCTAGAATTTTTATATAGTTTAAGCACCTATTTTTATGTATATAAGAGTTTTCATGTTCACTTTTATGTATGGTATTAAGATTTAGATCCCTTTTAGAAGTATACACAGCCAACTTTTCAGTATTATTTATTGAAAATAGTATTGATACCTTATTGAAAGAATCAATATTGTTAAAATTCTTTTATTATACTACCCAAGGTAGTCTACAGAGTCAATGCAATCTCTATCAAATTACCAATGGCATTTTTCATAGAACTGGAACAAAAATTTCTTAAATTTGTATGGAAGCAGAATATCACAAATAGCAAAAACTGTCTTGAGAAAGAAAAACAAAACTGGGTAAACCATCCTCCCTTCAGACTATACTACAAAGCTACAGTAATCAAAACATGTACAGTACTGGCACAAAAACAGATCAGTGGAACGTAAGTCAGTGGAATAGGATAGAGAACCCAGAATTAAACTCATGCATTTATGGTCAATTAATCTATAACAAAAGAGGTAAGAATATACAATGGAGAAAAGACAGTCTCTTCAATAAGTGATGGTAGGAAAACTGGACAGCTCTATGTAAAAGAATGAAATTAGAAATTCTCTAAAACTTTGTACAAAATAAACTCAAAGTGGATTAAATACTTAAATGTAATACTGGATACTATAAAACTCCTAGGGGAAAATATAGGCATAACAGTCTTTGAGATAAATTGCAGCAATATATATTTTTGGATCCAACTCCTAAAATAAAGGGAAAAAAAGTAAACAAAGGGGATATAATTAAATTTCAAAGATTTTACAGCAAATAAATCCATTAATAAAACAAAAATTAACCTACTGAATGGGATAAAATATTTTCAAATGATATGATCTGTAAGAGATTAATAGCCAGTATATATAAACATCTCATACAACTCAATATCAATAGCTAAACAACCCATCAAAAAATGAACAGAAGAGCTGAATATATATTTCTCCAAAGACAAATGACAAACAGGCACATGAATCTAATCATCAGGAAAATGAAAATCAAAACCACAGTGAGATATCACATCTCACTTGTCTGAATGCTATTATCAAAAAGAACACAAATAACAAATGTTGACTGGCAAAGATGTGGACAAAAGAAGCCTTTTACACTGTTGGTGGGAATGTAAACTGTTACAGCTACTGTGCAAAACAGTATTTAGGTTTTTCAATAAATGAAAAATAGAATTAACACATGACCCAGCCATTCCACTCCTGGGTATATAACCTCTAAAAAATTAGAAAAGATATCTACCACCCCAATTCACAGCAGTGATTACTTACAGATGGCAAGGTATGGAAGCAACCTAAGTGCCTAAAATAGATGAATGGATAAAGAAGGTGTGATATATTCATATATAATGAAATACTACTCAGCCATTAAAAAGAACAAAATGTTTGCCATTTGTAGCAACATGAATGGACTTTGAGAGCATTATTTTAAGTGAAATAAGTCAGTCAGAAAAAGACAGTATTGCCAGATATCACTTTTATGTGGAATTTAAAAAATACAACAAACTAGTAAATATGTTAAAAAAAAAAAAAGTGGCAGATTCAGATTGTTTTTGTTCAGTCCTTCAGTCATATCCAACTCTTTGTGATCCCATCAACTGCAGTATACCAGGCTTCCCTGTCCTTCACTAACTTCTGGAGTTTGCTCAAACTCATGTCTGTTGAGTCAGTAAAGCCATCCAACAATTTCATCCTCTGTTACCCCTTCCTCCTCTCACCCTCAATCTTTCCCAGCTCATAGATACAGAGAACAAACTAGTGGTTATCAGTGGAGAGATGGAAGTGGAGAGGGGCAATATAGGAGTAGGGGACTAAGAGGTAAAAACTATTACGTATAAAATACAAAATAAGTTACAAATGTTTAACAAGGTAGAAAATGAGGGATATAATCAATATTTCTAATAACTATAAATGGAGTATACCTTTTAAAAATAACTTATTGAGTTACTTTGGCATGATTGTCAAAAGCACATTGACAATATATGTGTGGTTCTCTTTCTATATACTCTCTTCTGTTTTGTTGGTGAACCTGTTTATGTTAATATCAATAGTTGCTTGATTTCTGTTAACTGTGTCCTAAGTGTTGGAAACAGTTTGTGTAATACCTTCCAATATATATATATTTTAAATTTCACTTGTTATTTCATATAATTTTAAATTTCCATATATATTTTGGAAACAATTTGTCAATCTTTACCACAACTTTGTTGGATTTTGATTAGGATTGGCTGACTTTATCAGTTCAGTTCAGTTCATTTCAGTTCAGTCACTCAGTCGTGTCCGACTCTTTTCGACCCCATGAATCGCAGCACGCCAGGACTCGCTGTTCATCACCAACTCCCGGAGTTCACTCAAACTCACATCCATCGAGTCAGTGATGCCATCCAGCCATCTCATCCTCTGTCATCCCCTTCTCCTCCTGCCCCCAATCCCTCCCAGAATCAGTCTTTTCCAATGAGTCAACTCTTCACATTAGGTGGCCAATGTACTGGAGTTTCAGCCTTAGCATCATTCCTTCCAAAGAACACCCAGGACTGATCTCCTTTAGAATGGACAGGTTGGATCTCCTTGCAGTCCAAGGGACTCTCAAGAGTCTTCTCCAACACCACAGTTCAAAAGCATCAATTCTTTGGTGCTCAGCTTTCTTCACAGTCCAACTCTCACATCCATACATGATCACAGGAAAAACCATAGCCTTGACTAGACAGACCTTTGTTAGCAAAGTAATGTCTCTGCTTTTGAATATGCTATCTAGGTTGGTCATAACTTTTCTTCCAAGGAGTAAGTGTCTTTTAATTTCATGGCTGCAGTCACCATCTGCAGTGATTTTTGAGCCCAAAAATAAAGTCTGACTTTATAGATCAGTTTAATAACAATTTATATCTATTTTATTTTATGTATTTTTTGGCCACACTATGAGGCATGTGTATCTTAGTTCCTCAATAGGGTTAAATCTGTGTCCCTTACAGTGGAAGCACAGACTCTTAACCACTGGACCATCAGGGAAGTCACAAGAATTTATATCTGTTTTATATGATATATTCTTATCATGATCATAGTATCTCTTCCTTATTTAGGACTTCCTTAGCTTATTTCTATGATGTTTTTTAGCATACATGTTTTATATATCCTTCACTAAATCAATTTCTTATTTCATTTTATACTATTGTAAATGATACTTAAATTTTCTAATTATGCACTGCCACCATGTAGAAATATAATTGATTTTTTATAATGACCTTGTATTCTGTGACCTTACTCTGTTACTGTGCTTAATCACTCAGTCTCAGTTGTGTCCTACTGTTAGTGAACCCATGGACTGTAGCCTGCCAAGCTCCTCTGTCCATGGGTATTCTGCAGGCAAGAATACTGGATTGGTTTGCAATGCACTCCTCCATGGGATATTCCCAACCCAGGGATCGGACCCAGGTCTCCTGCATTGCAGGCTGATTCTTTACCATCTGAACCACCAGGGAGATCAAGGATACTGGAGTGTGTAGCCTATCCCTTCTCCACAGGATCTTAACAAACCAGGAATCTAACTGGAGTCTCCTGCATGGCAAGAGGATTCTTTACCAGTTGAGCTACCAAGGAAGTCCTGATCTTACTCTACTCACGTTTTAGTTCCATAGGTATTTTAGTGGACTTAATAATTTCTATAAATGTTAGCATGTCTAACAATAGTCTAAAATAGTCCAAAAACAGTCATTATTATTTATTGCTTCCCAAATTGTAGGCTTTTTCATTTTGCTTGCCTTGTTACACTGATTTTGATCTTTTGTTTAGTATTGATTGTAATATTTAAGGTAAGAATGCAAACTTTAAGTGTGAGGAAGAAAGCACCTAGTTTTTTCTTTGTGAGGTAGATTGCTTGCTCTAGGCATTTCTTATGTCCCCTTCATCAGACTGAGGAAATTTAATTCTGTACTTAGTTTGGTGAGAAGTATTATAATAATGTGTACTAAGTTTCATCAACCAATTTTTTTTCTGCATCTATAGAAATTACCAAAAGTTGTTTTTTCTTTTTTTTTCTGTCTTTCAGTATAGTAAAATATTTTGATTAATTATAGAAGAACTGTACATAAAAGATCTTCACGACCCAGATAATCACAATGGTGTCATCACTCACCTAGAGCCAGACATCCTGGAATGTGAAGTGAGTGGGCCTTAGAAAGCATCACTACGAACAAAGCTAGTGGACGTGATGGAATTCCAGTTGAGCTATTCCAAATCCTGAAAGATGATGTTGTGAAAGTGCTGCACTCAATATGCCAGCAAATTTGGAAAACTCAGCAGTGGCCACAGGACTGGAAAAGATAAGTTTTCATTCCAATCCCAAAGAAAGGCAATGCCAAAAAATGCTCAAACTACCGCACAATTGCACTCATCTCACACGCTAGTAAAGTAATGCTCAAAATTCTCCAAGCCAGGCTTCAGCAATCTGTGAACCGTGAATGTCCTGATGTTCAAGCTGGTTTTAGAAAAGGCAGAGGAACCAGAGATCAAATTGCCAACATCCGCTGGATCATGGAAAAAGCAAGAGAGTTCCAGAAAAGCATCTATTTCTGCTTTATTGACTATGCCAAAGCCTTTGACTGTGTGGATCACAATAAACTGTGGAAAATTCTGAAAGAGATGGGAATACCAGACCACCTGATCTGCCTCTTGAGAAATTTGTATGCAGGTCAGGAAGCAACAGTTAGAACTGGACATGGAACAACAGACTGGTTCCAAATAGGAAAAGGAGTTCGTCAAGGTTGTATATTGTCACCCAGCTTATTTAACTTATATGCAGAGTACATCATGAGAAACACTGGGCTGGAAGAAGCACAAGCTGGAATCAAGATTGCAGGGAGAAATCTCAATAACCTCAGATATGCAGATGACACACCACCCTTATAGCAGAAAGTGAAGAGGAACTAAAAAGCCTCTTGATCAAAGTGAAAGTGGAGAGTGAAAAACTTGGCTTAAATCTCAACATTCAGAAAACGAAGATCTTGGCATCCAGTTCCATCACTTCATGGGGAATATATGGGGAAACAGTGGAAACAGTGTCAGACTTTATTTTTCTAGGCTCGAAAATCACTACAGATGGTGACTGCAGCCATGCAATTAAAAGACGCTTACTCCTTGGAAGGAAAGTTATGACCAACCTAGATAGCATATTCAAAAGCAGAGACATTACTTTGCCAACAAAGGTCCGTTTAGTCAAGGCTATGGTTTTTCCTGTGGTCATGTATGGATGTTGGACTGTGGATGTGGATGTGTGTTGGATAGTTGGACTGTGAAGAAGGCTCAGTGCTGAAGAACTGATACTTTTGAACTGTGGTGTTGGGGAAGATTCTTGAGAGTCCCTTGGACAGCAAGGAGATCCAACCAGTCCATTCTGAAGGAGATCAGCCCTAGGATTTCTTTGGAAGGAATGATGCTAAAGCTGAAACTCCAGTACTTTGGCCACCTCATGCGAAGAGTTGACTCATTGGAAAAGACTGATGCTGGGAGGAATTGGGGGCAAGAGGAGAAGGGGCCGACAGAGGATGAGATGGCTAGATGGCATCACTGACTCAATGGACGTGAGTCTGAGTGAACTCCGGGAGTTGGTGATGGACAGGGAGGCCTGGCGTGCTGCGTTTCATGGGGTCACAGAGTTGGACACGACTGATCTGATCTGATTAAGCCAAAACTGTCTGGATTGAAATAAACAGTTCTTCTCATGATGTAGTATACTTTTTACATATTTTTCGGAATTGTCATACTGCTGTATATATGGGCTCATTTTACTGAATTTTATTTCATTACAATTTAGTGTTCAGTGACTTGCTAAAGAATTAAAAAAAATAAGGACAAGGCATTGTTTCTTATGGTTATATAAACAATGTAAATGACTATTTTTAAATTTGTAGATCATATGTTTTCTGATTTTTTCTATATGTGCATTGTTCTTTAACACTCTATGTTTTCATATGTAAACATAAATTCAAAAATTTAAAAATCAATATTTCATATAATCTTTTCTATTATACTTGGCTTATTAGAGAGAAGACTTAGGGATAGTAGTTTCACTTTCTGAAGCAAGATTTAAAAAAAAAAAGTACTTTCTATGTGCAAAGTCAGAACTTTTATATAATGTCCAATGTTACCTTTCCAAATGTTTAATATAAATGTTTAATAATAATGTTTTCAGGAAATCAATCTCTTTCTCATCTATGTACCATCTATCTAAAAATATAATGTATCCTGAAAATAACAGAATTAGAGTTTATATATGCAATTCACTTATCCCCCACATAAATTAACATACATAAAAGACATCCATAAATTTCTGAACAAGGAACTACAGAATGGAAAATAGACTACATGTCATTTGTGCTAAGATATTGAAACAGGTATATTAGCTACATCCTGAAGTGAGGTCAATACATTAAGAGATATCATTCTATAAAAGAGTTTGTGATGTGTACTTTAAAAGACTACAACATCTTCTTTATTAAAGCAGCTTTTTGAAGCGTATTTTTTGTCTAAAATATGACAGTGAGAAATACATACATTCCGTAAAATGGACACTAAAAATTTATTTAATGAATGAATGAAATTAAACATTGATTTCCTGAAGGTGATGCATGATAAGATCTAGGTGAATCATCTTTCAACTCTACTTCAAGAAAATTATCTGCTGATACTGATTAACAACTTAGTTTACTATAAGCAACTGCAATTTAAGTTAATAGAATATCAGGAGATAAACATCTGTGTTGAAGTGTAGCCTTTGCACTTTAATAGGCTCTTAACAACAACAACAAAAAATTAGAGTAGCAAACACATTCAAGTGTCCTAGGGTATTTTCAGTTACATTATTGAGTCCTCTTAAAGCAGCCTCACTACTGAAGTCTAGGATCTTGTCTACATTTTGAAAGAAATCTAGATTAACCTTCCTGGGGCCAGAAACTTCAAACTACCTAAACTTTGATGGAGTTGAAAAGGGGACTCTACCCATCTGCCTTTGAATTCAACATTTCCAGGTCATATATATATAATTTTTGGTGCTTATTTCTGTGTATATATATATATATATATATATATACACACACACACACACACACATGTATGTATATATATGTATGTGTGTGTATATATATATATATATATATATATATACACACATATATACAAAAATAAGTACCAAAAATTATACTGACAGAATACATTTGAGATGTAATATATTAGAATTCAGAGTCTCAGGTCACTAAGTGATACAGCTTTTTCTTGCTATTTGAAGGCAAAATTGTCCTTCTGTTCTGCTATCAGAGCTGTGTATCTATGTATATTTAACTGCTATCCAGATAAGAGTACTTCTGTGCAACTCAGTAAGGTATTATTGTTAGTTTTATTAACTTTTCTTGATGTATTCCTATATACTACACTCTTTAAGAGCATGTGAAGTCATGTTAAAATATCATTAGAAAAAATAATATAGTCTGAATCAGAGAAAATGAAAAACAACAAAAATAAGGAACACCTGTGGAATAATACTAATATGTTTTTATAATAATGCCTATAACTCTGCCATTATTAAGTCATAAGTTGGTGCACATACTGTTTTCTCATTTTCACTCAATGCCATCAAAAGTGGCTTTGCCCAAAAGCATGTGAGAGAACTCAGTTGCTTTTAAACTCATGAAATGCATTCCTCTTTGATTTTCTGCCATCTGTCTCACTTTTATCCGTTTCATTGCTCCATTCTCACACTTTCAGTAACTATAAGCATGTCCAAGGCTAGAAAGAGTGTACATGAATCAACAGGCAAAAAGAATTGGAGAAATACTCATCAGTATAGTTGTATACCAACTATCCTTCAATTAAGGAAAGTTGATTTCAAGAACAGTGAGGGGAAAAAGATGTTCATGTGTTTGGATTACATTAAATTTTTAAGATTGACTAAAAGAAAGGGAGGGAAAAAGTGCTAATGGCAAAAGCACACGGAAGAGGCATTATTATATTACTGCTAATGCACATAAAACATTGCCTATTAAAATAGGATGGCAGTTTTACATCCTATTAAATATATCAAAGCTGTGCTTCAATTACAAATCCTTTTATATGCATGTTTTAACAAATATGTCTTTGATAATGGAATGTAGCTGCAATTTCTTAAATGCTAAACATGAATTATACTATATAATACAGTGCCAAAGAAAAAAAATTTCCTCTAGGAGGTAACCATGTTTTGAGATCTCCAATGTTATATATATATGTACTTATGAATTTTCAAGTGAGCAGCTGGGCAGCAACTCAGTTTAAGAGCCTGAGCCTCTGGGCTTGTGGTGGTTAACAGATATGTTGTGCTATTATTTTCACGTTGTTATTTGTGGAAATAAATTACATCCTTGAGATGGTATATGAACTGAAAGCACTTGATCATGTTTGTATATGATCTTATTTGTGAAATAACTGCAACAACTCTATTAGAAATTTAGATGGTAAAATTAACCAACTTTTCATCTTGAAAGGCATGGGCATTAGTTTTACAGAAATTTTAACTGCATCAGTGTTTAAATTTAGCTCACACCCTCTAGACTGTACAATTATGACTTTCTTATCCGATTAAAAATGGCTGGACAAAACTATAAGTAGTGATATTTTTATTAATTGGATGCTAATTTTTGGGGCTCCAAAATCACTGCAGATGGTGACTGCAGCCATGAAATTAAAAGACGCTTACTCCTTGGAAGAAAAGTTATGACCAACATAGATAGCATATTCAAAAGCAGAGACATTACTTTGCCAACAAAGGTCCGTCTAGTCAAGGCTATGGTTTTTCCAGTGGTCATGTATAGATGTGAGAGTTGGACTGTGAAGAAAGCTGAGCACTGAAGAATTGATGCTTTTGAACTGTGGTGTTGGAGAAGTCTCTTGAGAGTCCCTTAGACTGCAAGGAGATCCAACCAGTCCTTTCTGAAGGAGATCAGCCCTGGGTGTTCTTTGGAAGGAATGATGCTAAAGCTGAAACTCCAGTACTTTGGCCACCTCATGTGAAGAGTTGACTCATTGGAAAAGACTCTGATGCTGGGAGGGATTGGGGGCAGGAGGAGAAGGGGACGACAGAGGATGAGATGGCTGGATGGCATCACTGACTCAATGGAGGTGAGTCTGAGTGAACTCCGGGAGTTGGTGATGGACAGGGAGGCCTGGCGTGCTACGATTCATGGGGTCGAAAAGAGTCAGACACGACTGAGTGACTGAACTGAACTGAACTGGAGAGAGTGAAAGTGGCATAAGTAACAAGTATGTTAAGAAAATGCTGATTTTAAGTGATTGTTTATCATATGAATGAACTAATACATTGGACATTAAAAAAAGACTGCTTACTAGCAAAATCCAATCTTCCTTTTATTCATGATTTAAACTACGAACACTTTTTTCCCTTAAAATTATCTATGCATATAAATGTGTTTTTTTTTTCTAGCTGAGTTTGAAAACAATCTATTACATCTAATTGCTTTGTTTTGTCTTTAGTGTCATAAAATCCAGCCAAATTAATTACTCAATTAGCTTATCTTTTGTGAATGGGGTTCTTTTTTTCTCTCCTCTTATTCCTGCTGCTGCTGCTGATGCTAAGTCACTTCAGTCGTGTCCGACTCTGTGTGACCCCATAGAGGGCAGCCCACCAGGCTTCCCTGTCCCTGGGATTCTCCAGGCAAGAACACTGGAGTGGGTTGCCATTGCCTTCTCCAATGCATGAAAGTGAAAAGTGAAAGAGAAGTCCTCAGTCGCATCTGACTCTTCGCGACCCCATGGACTGCAGCCCACCAGGCTCCTCCATCCATGGGGTTTTCCAGGCAAGAGTACTGGAGTGGGTTGACATTGCCTTCTCTGCCTCTTATTCCTACTTTTCTTTATTTTCTGACCTTTCCAGTTGTTGAGTTTGAAGGAAAGGGAAATAACTAAAGAGGTATAGAAGCTCCTTTTTGTCTTATGCTTTCAGGAGCCCATGCTCTACTTCTGGTCTTGGAAGTTGTTGTTAATCAATTTTTTCTCTGGAGGGAAATTTTTATAAATTCTCCTTAGATAACACTCTTATCACCACTACTTGTGGTAGGTGATGCATTCTCCTTCTTGGATTGTTAAGATTTGTCTTTAAGTTTCTAGTTGTTGGGGTCCATCAACTGAAAATATTGCACAACTAAAAGTTAAGGAATTAATCGCTTTTCAATGTATGGGAAGACGCAAGTGTCTGGGCTCACTGAAATCATTCCTTTGATATGCACCTCAGCATCTGGAGCCAGTAACCTGTGTTTTCGCATTCTGATTTTTCTCAAGCAGTATCACTGGAATAACTATAGTCTGATGACTGCTAGATGACAATCCTTTGTTTCCTTCTTGAATCCCATTAGGGCTCACCTTTGGGGTAGGTGTAATGTGGTGGCTACAGATGGTGACTGCAGCTATGAAATTAAAAGACACTTGCTCCCTGGAAGAAAAGCTATGACCAACCTAGACACTTATTAAAAAAGTGGATCATTACTTTGCCAACAAAGGTCTGTCTAGTCAAAGCTATGGTTTTTCTAGTACTCATGTATGGATGTGAGAGTTGGACCATAAAGAAAGCTGAGCTCCAAAGAATTGATGCTTTTGAACTGTGATGTTGGAGAAGACTCTTGAGAGTCCCTTGGACTGCAAGGAGATCCAACCAGTCAATCCTAAAGGAAATCAGTCCTGAATATTCATTGGAAGTACTGATGTTGAAGCTGAAAATACTTTGGCCACCTGATGCAGAGAGCTAACTCATTGGAAAAGACCCTGATACGGGGAAATATTGAAGGCAGGAGGAGAAGGGGATGATAGAGGATGAGATGGTTGGATGGCATCACCGACTTGATGGATATGTGTTTGAGTAAACTTTGGGAGTTGGTGATGAACAGGTTGGCCTGGCATGTTATAGTCCATGGGGTCACAAAGAGTCAGACACAACTGAGCTACTGAACTGAACAGAACTGAATGTGATGGCTAGATCCATTGATGGCTGATATTGCAGGCAATGTTGTGTTTCTTAGGTTCAATCACAAATGCTCTCTCCCTTATTTTTAAGGTCTCATCAGTCAGCCATCTTGTATGTCAGGTCCTCATTTTATCTACATACAACTCTTCTCCATTCTTGGCCCTATAACTCTGTATGGGCTGGTTAAAAAATAGAAAAATTCCTTCATCTTCCTCTTTGAGTTGCTTCTCCTTTCTATTTTTGCAGAGGAGTCTACACCAGTCTGCTGAGCCTCCAAGATTTTGAGAGAAACAAATTCCTTATTAAATCCCTTGCTTGATTTAAGCTGAAGAAGGAACAAATACCTACTTCTTGAATCTTTTGTCTTAGTGTAAACTAGTAAAAATGAAATTGTGCTGTATTTTTACAATTTCACATTGGAGAAGGAAATGGCAACCCACTCCAGTACTCTTGTCTGGAAAATTCCATGAATGGAGGAGCCTGATAGGCTACAGTCCATGGGGTTGCAGAGTTGGATACGACTGAGCAACTTCACTTTCTTTCTTTCTTTGACAATTTCTTCTCCATCTAGTTTACAACCATTTTGCATTCCACTGAACTGTACTAGAGTCTGAATCCCCACAGCCTCACAAATAGGTGTTTATTAAAATAGTGGATATTTATAAATCTAATAGATGAGAGATCGTGTTTGAGTGTATTTTTAATTTGCAGCCCTCATTCTATGATGGTTTTTGAGTGCCTCATTATGTGGTCATGCTAATTTGAATGCTAATTTTGTGGCTTGTTTGTTCATATATTTCCTTTATTTTTATTTAATATTTTGGGACATTTTTATCTTAATTTGTCATAGACTTTTATTTTAGTGATATTTCATTTCAAGAAGTATAGCTTGCAAATATTATTTTCTATTTTGTTATATCATTTTGATTTAGTTTATGGCACTTACATTTTCTTTCATTTTGCTTTGCCTTGTCAAAAAAATCCAATAGATCTTTTCTTCTAAAGAATAGTTAATTACTGCTACATGGTCTGTGTTTTCATTAATGATGTGAGATGCCATCTTTATTCAATACTAATCTTCTATAAATCTTGAGTACCTTTTACAGAGTTTCTATCTATTAGCTTTCCATCTTTCTATCAACAAATACTATGTGGACTTAATAATATAAGCTTTATTCCATCTTTCAGTTTCTGGTATCTTCCATTATCATTTCTTCCACATTTTTTTCTGATTAATGCACATTCTAGAATTTAACTCAAAGTTTATGCTATCTTAATTTGTTTCAGATGAAAAAACAAAAGTGACAATTCTTAATGTAATCATGGAAAATTTATAAACTAAAAGAAGAAAATAAAATCTTTAAGATATAAGACATCTTGTCTAAAAATGTAATATCTCCTTCACTTGTTTAACTCTTTTATGTGTACCTTAGGAGTGTATTCAAGCTTAACTTCACATACTCATTGAGATTTTGCATGCTGCTGCTAAGTCGCTTCAGTCGTGTCTGACTCTGTGCGACCCAGAGATGGCAGCACACCAGGCTCCCCCGTCTCTGGGATTCTCCAGGCAAGAACACTGGAGTCGGCTGCCTTTTCCTTCTCCAATGCATGAAAGTGAAAAGTGAAAGTGAAGTCGCTCAGTCGTGTCCAACTCTTAGTGACCCCATGGACTGCAGCCCACCAGGCTCCTCTGTCCTTGGGATTTTCCAGGCACTGGAGATTTTGCATATTTCTTGTTAAATATGAGCCTAGATATTTCAAATTTTTATTGCTATTGCAAATAGGATCTTCACTTCTGTTATGTAATCTAAATGTTTATTATTTTTACATAAGATACCTATTGATCTTACATGTTTATTTTTGTGAATTACAATAGGCAAATTTTCACTTGTTAAATTGTCTTGCTTGTAATATGTTTTTCAGTTGGTTCTTTTTTATTTTCTATATATATATTATCCAAATGTATTACATGCATAAATACATATAACATATCTATTAATTAAGCTATCAGATAAGTTCATTTCAGTTCAGTTTCTCAGTCATGTCCGACTCTTTGTGACCCCTTGGACCGCAGCACGCCAGGCCAACCTGTCCATCACCAACTCCTGGAGTTTATGAAAACTCATCTCCATTGAGTCAGAGATGCCATCCAACTATCTCATCCTCTGTTGTCCCCTTCTCTTCCCACCTACAGCCTTTTCAAGCATCAGTGTCTTTTCCAATGAGTCAGTTCTTCCCATCAGGTGGCCAAAGTATTGGAGTTTCAGCTTCAGCATCAGTCCTTCCAATGGATATTCAGGACTGATTTCATTTAGGATTAACTGGTTGGATCACTTGCAGTCCAAGGGACTCTCAGAGTCTTTTCCAACATCACAGTTCAAAAGCATTATTCTTTGGCACCAGCTTTCTTTATAGTCAAACTCTCACATGCATACATGACTATTTGGAAAACCATAGCATTGACTAGATGGACCTTTGTTGGCAAAGTAATGTCTCTGCCTTTTAATATGCTGTCTAGGTTGGTCATAGCTTTTCTTTCAAGGAGGAAGCATCTTTTAATTTCATGATCGTCATCATCATCTGCAGTGATTTTGGAGTTTAAAAAAATAGTCTACAATGATTCCATTCTTTCCCCATCTATTTGCCATGAAGTGACGGGACTGGATGCCATGATCAGGACTGGATACCATGTTCATAGTTTTCTGAATGTTGAGTTTTAAGCCATCTTTTTCACTCTCCTCTTTCACTTTCATCAAGATGCTCTTTAGTTATTCTTTGTTTTCTGCCAAAGGGTGGTGTCATCTGCATGTCTGAGGTTATTGATATTTCTCTTGGCAATCTTGATTCCAGCTTGAGCTTCATCCAGCCCAGTGTTTCTCACAATGTTCTCTGTATATAAGTTAAATAATCATGGTGACAATATACAGCCTTGATGTACTCCCTTCCCTATTTCAAACCAGTCTATTGTTCCATGTCCAGTTCTAACTGTTGCTTCCTGAGCTGCATACAGATTTCTCAGGAAGAAGGTCAGGTGGTCTGGTATTCCCATCTCTTTCAGAATTTACCACAGTTTCTTGTGATCCACACAGTCAAAGGCTTTGGCATAGTCAATAAAGTAGAAATAGATGTTTTTCTGGAATTTTCTGCTTTTTCGATAATCTAGCATATGTTGGTAGTTTGAATCTGGTTCCTCTGCCTTTTCTAAATCCAGCTTGAACATCTGGAAGTTCACGGTTCATGTACTGTTGAAACCTGGCTTGGAGAATTTTGAGCATTTCTTTACTAGTGTGTGAGATGAGTGCAATTGTGCAGTAAGTTGAACATTCCTTGGCATTGTCTTTCTTTGGGATTATAATGAAAACTAATCTTTTCCAGTCTTGTGGCCATTGCTGAGTTTTCCAAATTTGCTGACATATTCAGTGCAGCACTTTTGCAGCATCATCTTTTAGGATTTGAAATAGCTCAACTAAAATTCCATCACCTCCACCTGCTTTGTTTATAGTGATGCTTCCTAAGGCCCACTTCACTTTGCATTCCAGGATGACTGGCTCTAGGTGAGTGATCATTCCATCATGATTATCTGGGTTGTGAAAATCTTTTTTGTATAGTTCTTCTGTGTATTCTTGCCACCTCTTCTTAATATCTTCTGCTTCTGTTAGGTCCATACCATTTCTGTCCTTTATTGAGCCCATCTTTGCATGAAATATTCCCTTGATATCTCTAATTTTCTTGAAGAGATCTCTAGTCTTTCCCATTCTGTTGTTTTCCTCTATTTCTTTGCACTGATCACTGAGGAAGGCTTTCTTATCTCTCCTTACTATTCTTTGGAACTTCGCATTCAAATGGGTATCATTTTTTTTTTCCTTTGCTTTTTGCATCTCTTCTTTTCACAGCTATTTGTAAAGCATCCTCAGACAGTAATTTTGGTTTTTTTTACATTTCTTTTTCTCAGGGATGGTCTCAATCTCTGTCTCCTGTACAATGTCACGAACCTCTGTCCATAGTTCATCAGGCATTTTGTCTATCACAGCTAATTCCCTGAATCTATTTCTCACTTCCACTATATAATCATAAGGAATTTAGTTTGGGTCATATCTGAATGGTCTAGTGGTTTTCCCTACTTTCTTCAATTTACGTCTGAAGTTTTCAATAAGGAGTTCATGATATGAGCCACAGGCAGCTCCTGGTCGTTTTTTTTTTTTTTGCTGACTGTATAGAGCTTCTTCATCTTTGGCTGCAAAAATACAATCAATCTGATTTCGGTGTCGACCATCTGGTGTTGTCCATGTATACAGTCTTCTCTTGTGTTGTTGGAAGAGGGTGTTTCCTATGACCAGTGCGTTCTCTTGGCAAACTCTATTAGCCTTTGCCCTGCTTCGTTCTGTACTCCAAGGCCATACATTTTATCAAGTGTTTTTATAATGAATGGGTCTTAGATTTTATTAAAAGCAGTTTTAGCTCCTGTAGAAATTATTACATATGTTTTTATTTTTATAATATTTAATACTTTCATTGAGAAAGTAAGCTAGTAATTCTATTTGACTCAATATTGTGAACTCTGCCTATCAAATATATAGCTTGGTTTACTTTCTGCGCAACTAAGTAGTATTAAAATCTCTATAATAAAGGAAGAGGCTTCCCCCGCTCCCCCCCGCCACTGTCAATAATCACTGCCATTTCAACAGATGTTCTAAACTTTTTTTTTTAATTTTAAATTTTACTCCACTAAATTTGTTTATTTCTTTGCTAACACCATTTGCTTTAAATAATGTAGCTTTGTAATACATTTGATCAAACAGGGCAAATTCTCTCTCTTTACTTTTTTTTCCTTATTTTCAAATATATGTTAGCCATCTTTGTACATAAATAAGATGTTCAAGCTGGTTTTAGAAAGGCAGAGGAACCAGAGATCAAACTGCCAACATCCGCTGGATCATGGTAAAAATAAGAGAGTTCCAGAAAAACATCTATTTCTGCTTTATTGACTATGCCAAAGCCTTTCACTGTGTGGATCACAATAAACTGTGGAAAATTCTGAAAGAGATGGGATGAACAGACCACCTGACCTGCCTCTTGAGAAACTTATATGCAGGTCAGGGAGTAACAGTTAGAACAGGACATGGAACAATAGGCTGGTTCCAAATAGGAAAAGGAGTACATCAAGGCTGTATATGGTCACCCTACTTATTTAACTTCTATGCAGAGTACATCATGAGAAACGCTGGGCTGGAAGAAGCACAAGCTGGAATCAAGATTGCCAGGGGAAATATCAATAACCTCAGATACGTAGATAATACCACCCTTATGGCAGAAAGTGAAGAGGAACTAAAAAGCCTCTTGATGAAAGTGAAAGAGGAGAGTGAAAAGGTTGGCTTAAAGCTCAATATTCAGAAAACGAAGATCATGGCATCTGATCCCATTTTTGGGGGGCTCCAAAATCACTGCAAAATGACTGCAACCATGAAATTAAAAGACGCTTACTCCTTGGAAGGAAAGTTATGACCAATATAGATAGCATATTGAAAAGCAGAGACATTACTTTGCAAGCAAAGGTCCATCTAATCAATGCTATGGTTTTTCCAATAGTCATGTATGGATGTGAGAGTTGGACTGTGAAGAAAGCTGAGCACCGAAAGATTGATGCTTTTGAACTGTGGTATTAGAGAAAACTCTTGAGAGTCCCTTAGACTGCAAGGAGATCCAACCAGTCCATTCTAAAGGAGATCAATCCTGGGTGTTCTTTGGAAGGAATGATGCTGAAGCTCCAGTATTTTGGCCACTTCATGAGAAGAGTTGACTCATTGGAAAAGACTCTGATGCTGGGAGGGACAGGGGGCAGGAGGAAAAGGGGATGACAGAGGATGAGGTGGCTGGATGGCATCACCAACTTGATGGATGCGAGTTTGAGTGAACTTTGGGAGTTTGTGATGGACAGGGAGGCCTGGCATGCTGCAATTCATGGAGTCACAAAGAGTCAGACACAACTGAGTGACTGGACTGAACTGAGTATAGTGAGAGTACTGTATCTTTCAGTGTTCACTTTCTATAGCCAAGAGCTTTTAAAAACGCAGAAGGCAAAAACCTGGCAAAAACTCTAAAGTTACAGAAAAATAATAATATTGAATCTTAATAATGCCACTTGTAGATGACAGTTCAGTTCAGTTTAGTTGCTCAGTCCTGTCCGACTCTTTGCTACCCCATGAATCACAGCACGCCAGGCCTCCCTGTCCATCATCACCAACTCCTGGAGTTCACCCAGACTCACGTCCATTGAGTCAGTGATGCCATCCAGCCATCTCATCCTCTGTCGTCCCCTTCTCCTCCTGCCCTCAATCCCTCCCAGCATCAGAGTCTTTTCCAATGAGTCAACTCTTTGCATGAGGTGGCCAAAGTACTGGAGTTTCAGCTTTAGCATCATTCCTTCCAAAGAAATCCCAGGGCTGATCTCCTTCAGAATGGACTGGTTGGATCTCCTTGCTGTCCAAGGGACTCTCAAGAGTCTTCTCCAACACCACAGTTCAAAAGCAGCAATTCTTCCGAGCTCAGCCTTCTTTACAGTCCAAGTATCACATCCATACATGACCACAGGAAAAACCATAGCCTTGACTAGACGGACCTTTGTTGACAAAGTAAAGTCTCTGCTTTTGAATGTGCTATCTAGGTTGGTCATAACTTTCCTTCCAAAGAGTAAGCATCTTTTAATTTCATGGCTGCAGTCACCATCTGCCATGATTTTGGAGCTCAAAAAAATAAAGTCAGACACTGTTTCTCCTGTTTCCCCATATATTTCCCATGAAGTGATGGGACCAAGTGCCATGATCTTCGTTTTCTGAATGTTGCACTTTAAGCCAACTTTTTCACTCCCCACTTTCACTTTCATCAAGAGGCTTTTGAGTTCCTCTTCACTTTCTGCCATAAGGCGGGTGTCATCTGCATATCTGAAGTTATTGATATTTCTCCCGGCAATCTTGATTCCAGCTTGTGTTTCTTCCAGTCCAACGTTTCTCATGATGTACTCTGCATAGAAGTTAAATAAGCAGGGTGACCATATACAGCCTTGACGTACTCCTTTTCCTATTTGGAACCAGTCTCTTGTTCCA
The DNA here is from genome assembly GCF_002263795.3 of Bos taurus. NCBI lineage: Eukaryota > Metazoa > Chordata > Mammalia > Artiodactyla > Bovidae > Bos > Bos taurus. The sequence continues at coordinate 82,028,028 of NC_037333.1, read as the reverse complement.
TGTCCAGTTCTAACTGTTGTTTCCTGACCTGCATACAAATTTCTCAAGAGGCAAATCAGGTGGTCTGGTATTCCCATCTCTTTCAGAATTTCCCACAGTTTATTGTGATCCACACAGTCAAAGGATTTGGCATAGTCAACAAAGCAGAAATAGATGTTTTTCTGGGACTCTCTTGCTTTTTCCATGATACAACAGATGTAGATGACAGTTGGCCAGCACGTATTTCCCAGTCCAACCAGTGCCAGAAGCTTCAGGTAAGTTTAATATCAGATGTACTGTTAATTAGGTTATTTATGACATTTAAAAATGTTTTCCAATCTATACAGTTTGTGTTTTTATGATTCTTTGAAAGATATCACACGGGTATCACTTTAATTGACACTATGTCCTTAATATGATACGTAGAATGCATGTATAATTTTATAACATACTTTTAAAACAAACAGTCAGTCAGTTCAGTTACTCAGTTGTGTCTGACTGTTTGAGACTCCATAGACTGCAGCATGCCAGGCTTTCCTGTCCATCACCAATTCCTGGAGCTTGCTCAAACTCATGTCCATCGAATCGGTGATGCCATCCAATTATCTCATCTCTTTTGTCCCCTTCTCCTCCTGTCTTCAATCTTTCCCAGCATCAGGGTCTTTTCTAATGAGTCAGTTCTCCTCTCAGGTGGCCAAAGGATGGGAGTTTCAGCTTCAGCATCAGTGCTTCCAGTGAATATTCAGGTCTGGTTTCCTTTAGGATTAACTGGTTTGATCTCCTTGCATTCCAAGGGACTCTCAAGACTCTTCTCCAACACCACAGTTCAAAAGCATTGATTCTTCAGTACTCAGCTCTTTTTATGGTCCAACTCTCACTTCCATACATGACTACTAGATAAACCATAGCTTTGACTAGACAGACCTTTTTTTGCAAAGTAATGTCTCTGCTTTTTTATATGCTGTCTAGCTTGGTCATAGCTTTTCTTCCAAGGAGCAAGAGTTTTTTAAATTCTTGGCTGCAGTCACCATCTACAGTGATTTTGGAGCCCCCCAAAAGAAAATTTCTCACTTGTTCCATTGTTTCCCCATCTATTTGCCATGAAAACATCTATTTCTGCTTTATTGACTATGGCAATGCCTTTGACTGTGTGGATCACAATAAACTGTGGGAAATTCTGAAAGAGATGGGAATACCAGACCACCTGACCTGCCTCTTGAGAAATCTGTATGCACGTCAGGAAGCAACAGTTATAACTGGACATAGAACAATAGACTGGTTCCAAATAGGAAAAGGAGTACGTCAAGGCTGCATATAGTCTCCCTGTTTATTTAACTTCTATGCAGAGTACATCATGAGAAACACTGGGCTGGAAGAAACACAAGCTGGAATCAAGATTGCCGGGAGAAATATCAATCACCTCAGATATGCAGATGACACCACCCTTATGGCAGAAAGTGAAGAGGAACTAAAAAGCCTCTTGATGAAAGTGAAAGTGGAGAGTGAAAAAGTGGGCTTAAAGCTCAACATTCAGAAAACGAAGATCATGGCATCTGATCCCATCACTTCATGGGAAATAGATGGGAAAACAGTGGAAACAGTGTCAGACTTTATTTTTTGGGGCTCCAAAATCTCTGAAGATGGTGACTGCAGCCATGAAATTAAAAGATGCTTACTCCTTGGAAGGAAAGTTATGACCAACCTAGATAGCATATTCAAAAGCAGAGACATTACTTTGCCAACAAAGGTCCGTCTAGTCAAGGCTATGGTTTTTCCAGTGGTCATTTATGGATGTGAGAGTTGGACTGTGAAGAAGGCTGAGCTCTGAAGAATTGATGCTTTTGAACTGCGGTGTTGGAGAAGACTCTTGAGAGTCCCTTGGACTGCAAGGAGATCCAACCAGTCCATTCTGAAGGAGATCAGCCCTGGGATTTCTTTGGAAGGAATGATGCTAAAGCTGAAACTCCAGTACTTTGGCCACCTCATGGGAAGAGTTGACTCATTGGAAAAGACTCTGATGCTGGGAGGGATTGGGGGCAGGAGGAGAAGGGGACGACAGAGGATGAGATGGCTGGATGGCATCACTGACTCGATGGACGTGAGTCTGAGTGAACTCCGGGAGCTGGTGATGGACAGGGAGGCCTGGTGTGCTGTGATTCATGGGTTCACAAAGAGTCGGACATGACTGAACGACTGAACTGAACTGATGAGACCTGATGCCATGATCTTAGTTTTCTGAATGTTGAGTTTTAAGTCAATGTTTTCACTCTCCTCATTCACTTTCATCAAGAGGTTCTTAATTCCTCTTCATTTTATGCCATAAGAGTAGTGTCATCTGCATATCTGAGGTTCTATTTCCTGGCAACCTTGATTCTGGCTTGTGTTTCATGCAGTCCAGGATTTCACATGATGTACCCTGCATATAAGTTAAATAAGTAGGGTGACGATATAGCCTTGACACACTCTTTTCCCAGTGTTGAACCAATCCATTTTTCCATGTTCAGTTCTAACTATTGCTTCTTGTCCTACACACAGGTTTCTCAGGAGGCAGGTAAGGTGATCTGGTATTCCCATTTCTTTAGGAATATTACACAGTGTGTTGTGATCTACACTGTGAAAAGCTTTAGATTAGTCAATGAAGCAGAAGTAGATGTTTTTGGAGGCTAAAGACAATTTATGGTATGAAAATAGTAACTGCTCTATTTTGTTCATTTTCTCTATTTACATCCTTGTCTGAGATAGTTTTCCTAATGAATCTACTTTTTGTTAAGTCAAGCTTTGTCTCATACTCAATTTCTGTTGATATGTTGACTTTTTATTAGTATTGTTACATCAGTTTCATTCACATAACTTCTCTCTACATTATCTATGTGGGTGTATATATGCATAGATATGGGCAAATATCTGAACTAGACCTGTTTACTATTTTCAAAACCCCAAACAACTAGAGTTTTCCTCTTTCCTTTAAAATAACTTCATTTAATATGTTAGATTTTAATTTATAAATATGAACTAAATTCAATTGGATCAGATATCAGTTCACTTTCCTAAATTCTAAATTTAGAGAAAATGTGACATGCAGACCTTTTAAATAGAGAACACCTTACTAGTATTTACAGATGTGTGTAACAAACAAAATAAAACAAAAAGCAAAACAAGCAATCCATATTCCTTTAGCTGTGGCTTTCAGGAAAATAATTGACTTTTAATTGAAATATCTATAATTTACTTAAAGGCCTAAAAACTAGAGTAGCTAGAAGTTTAACGTACTTCCCTGTGCCAAATTTACTTAATGTTGCTCTTAACTTCGCACTGGATATCTGCATTCCTGGTTTATCTTTGCTCTTTGAAACAGAATATGTAATAAATAAATTCAGAGTTCAAAAAACTGAGATTTTAAGACTATTATGACTATTCTAATTTTTCAATTTTACTATGAAGAAATTAAGGTCATAGAATTTAACTAAAACACATCCAGTTCTAGAACATATGTCTCCTAATTCCACACTAGTCTTTTTCTCAACACATTTCCTTTTAAACCTTAGAATTCTCTGGATTTTTTCTACTTTGAATCTCCACTGTCACAAACAGAAATGCTCATCTGAAAGTTGGGATGAATTAAATTATAGAGTCCTTTATATTGGGCATTTCTATTTCTGCTTAAAATAATATTATTTAACCTTGCATCCCAATGTTATAAGTATTTTAATTGGAAGAGAAATCTGAAAAAATGAAAAAGATGAATAATAAACAGACTTAAAATGAACAAAATAATGAATAAATCATATTAAAAATATTCTTAACAAGCTAATCTGTCTTCACTCAACCTAACAAATAATATATACAAATGCAAAAACAGAACAAAATGGCATATTTAAGTTCAGAAACAAACAAAACTCAACAAGAGGTATCCTTATTAGAGCAAAGCACACTTTCTAACATCAAGATTTCATGTTTTATTATTTTTCAAATTTGAATCATTGACAACAGATGGCTACATGAATAGTAGATTTTTTTAAAAGTAATGACAATCTTCCCACTCAATTTCATTTGTTTTGTTTTTATTCTTTTTAGAACTGCGAACATATGAAAACATGACTTAAGATACATTTCCCATCAAAGCATTGTGAAGCTAGACAATAAAAATCCACCTAACCATATCTAATTTAAAAAGAAAAGAAAACTGGAAAGTTATTCAGAAGAAACAATATTAACTAAGTTCATGGAATTCTCTCTCTCTCTTGGTCTCTCTCTGGTCTTCAGAACTCTTAGTTTAAGAAAAATTAAAAGGAAGACTATTTCCAACAGTAAACAAAATCAACTACTAATAACAGCAAGGGGAATATTTGGAACATTTTCTTTTTATATATGGTCAGATTTGCCCTCTATGATAATGAGAAGGATGGAGAATGTTAGATGATACCTACTGTCACAGTTCTTGGGCTTCCCAGGTGGCTCAGTGGTAAAGAATCCTCCTGCAATGCAGGAGACTCAAGAGACATTGATTCAATCCCTGGGCTGGGAAGATTCCTTGGAGAAGGAAATGGCAATGTACTCCAGTATTCTTGCCTAGAAAATTCCATAGGCAGAGGATGGGGTCACAAAGAGTAAACACAATTTAGCAACTCAATAACTGTCACAGTTCTTAGTATCCAAGAATGAATTTTCCCTATGTCAGTGCTTATATTATGCATGAGCTCCACAACATACCCTACAGGAAATTTTCACTTTTAAAACAGTTATTTCCATCTTTATTGAATTTGATCATTATCTACACAAGGATTTTTTTTTTCTTAGCATTTCATTATTTCCAAGAAGGAGCATAGATTTAGAGAACACAATAATTTTAAAGGAGCAAAGATTGCCCAAACAAATGGCTATGACTTTTTCCCTCAGTTTTTGACCCAATCCTCTATTTCCAAAGGGTCTATACTATAAAATGGTTTTTATTCCTGTTGCTTTGTATCAAATTATGTCACAGGACAATGGAGTACTAAAGGGTAAATCAGAATTTCCCACACATTGCAGCATAACCAGTGTGTAGTGGCAGTTCTTTTTCCTCTTGACCATCAGGATCAGTTGATACACAGTCTTTCCCAAACTATCTGCTTATTTGTTCCTTCCTTATTCTCATTATGGATAATATTGTGACATGACTTTATGGTTGGGCTAAATGTGAAATAACTAAAATAAAAGGTATAGAGGCTTATGAGACTGAGACATTTTTTCATAGTTCTTGTGCCTTCAAGACCTACTCAGTCATGATTCAATCTCCAGATTAAATTTCACTTGATGAGTATTGTTGCAAATGCCCAAGTTTATGGCTTCGTGGTGAAAATAACATACAGTAGAAAAACTTGCTACATGATAACTTAGTGGATTATGTTCAAATCTTCATCTCTACTAGAACCCAGTATCAAACCAGAAACTGTTTTCAATGCAGAACAGTTATCTGTAATAGATCTCATTACTTCAACCTAATATCCCAAGTCTCTTCTGTCATTCTCCTTTGGGAGAGTCACAGTTTTCCCATACAGCATCCTTATCTGCTACATACATTTCAAATAACATTTTATATGGTAAGACATTGTGCCCAAATTTTTGTAGCAACTTGAATCTATTTTAAGAGCTCATGAATATAGTTTCAAAAACCTTTCAGCAGATGTTAGTGGAGTCCAATAATATATTATAAAAGATGATATATTATGACCAAGAAATGCAAGATTGGTTTAACTTTTGAAAATAAATTAATTTGAAAATAAATTAACAACTCATTAATAAAGTAAAGAAGAAAAATGACCGCCACAATAGATGAAAAAATATTGACAGAATGAATCATTGTTCATAATATAAAAAATTCAGAAAACTATGAATATCACTTTTCTTAATATGGAAATTATTTATAAAATATATAGCTAAAATGATATCTACTTAAGTATGGAACATTATCTTCCCAGGATCAGAAAGAAGTAAATAAGGCAATAATGTCTTCTTTTACTAACATTTCATTGAAAGTCCCTGCCCTGTAACAAGGAAAGAAGAGAAGTAAAAGGCATAAAGTTGGAAAAAGAGAGTTATATTGATATATATATACAAGTATTAATTTTGGAGTTCCCAGGTTGTGCTAGTGGTAAAGAACTCACCTGCCAATGCAGGAGACATAAGATGTGCAGGTTTGATCCCTGGGTCAGGAAGATCTCCTAGAGAATGAAATTGCAAGCCACTCCAATATTCTTGCCTGGGAAACCCCACAGACAGAGGAGCCTAAAGACTATAGTCTATAGGATTGCAAAGAGACAGACACAATTGAAGTGACTTAGCATGTACACATTATCAATTTTATTTCTGTTTGAGGAAGAATTAGAAAAACATATAATTACAATGTGTGATACACTAAAATAGCAAAATAGGTTCAGTTCAGTCGCTCAGTCATGTCTGACTGTTTGCTGCTGCTGCTGCTGCTAAGTCCCTTCAGTCGTGTCCAACAGACAGCAGCCCACCGGACTCCACTGTCCCCGGGATTCTCCAGGCAAGAACAATGGAGTGGGTTGCCATTTCCTCCTCCAATGCATGAAAGTTAAAAGTGAAAGTGAAGTCGCTCAGTCATGTCCGACTCTTTGCTACCCCATGAATTGCAGCAGGCCAGGCCTCCCTGTCCATCACCAACTCCCGGGGTTCACTCAAACTCACGTCCAATGAGTCGGTGATGCTATCCAGCTATCTCATCCTTTGTCGTCCCCTTCTCCTCCTGCCCCCAATCCCTCCCAGCATCAGAGTCTTTTCCAATGAGTAAATTCTTCACATGAGGTGGCCAAAGTACTGGAGTTTCAGCTTTAGCATTATTCCTTCCAAAGAACACTCAGGGCTGATCTCCTTTAGAATGGACTGGTTGGATCTCCTTGCAGTCCAAGGGACTCTCAAGAGTCTTCTCCAACACTACAGTTCAAAAGCATCAATTCTTCAGCATTCAGCTTTCTTCACAGTTCAACTCTCACATCCATACATGACCACTGGAAAAACCATAGCCTTGAATAGACGGACCTTTGTTGGCAAATAGGTTGGTCATAACTTTCCTTCCAAGGAGTAAGCGTCTTTTAATTTCATGGCTGCAGTCACCATCTGCAGTGATTTTGGAGCCCAAAACAATGAAGTCTGACGCTGTTTCCACTGTTTCCCCATCTATTTCCCATGAAGTGATGGGACCAGATGCCATGATCTTGGTTTTCTGAATGTTGAGCTTTAAGCCAACTTTTTCACTCTCCACTTTCACTTTCATCAAGAGGTTTTTTAGTTCCTCTTCACTTTCTGCCATAAGGGTGGTGTCATCTGCATATCTGAGGTGATTTATATTTCTCCCAGCAATCTTGATTCCAGCTGTGCTTCTTCCAGCCCTGCGTGTCTCATGATGTACTTTGCATAGAAATTAAATAAGCATGGTGACAATATACAGCCTTGACGTACTCCTTTTCCTATTTGGAGCCAGTCTTTTTTTCCATGTCCAGTTCTAACTGTTTCTTCCTGACCTGCATATAGGTTTCTCAAGAGGCAGGTCTGGTGGTTGGTATTCCAATCTCTTTCAGAATTTTCCACAGTTTATTGTGATCCACACAGTCAAAGGCTTTGGCATAGTCAGTAATAGGTACATATTACCAAAATGTGTAATGATATCATACTAATAATTTTAGAACGGAAGAAGAGAAAAATTAAAGAACACTTAAATGGATAGATGTACCATGTGTAGAGCTTTTGGAGAGTTCAATATTATTAAAACACAAAATGTCAAATCTGCAAATCTGATTGCAATTAAAATTTCAACAGGTCTTTTGTATTTATCCCAAGATGATTCTATATTTGTGTAAAATTTCGAATGATCTATAGTAGTCAAAGCAACCTCACATTTGTCTTATTAATATTAACTGAGAATTAGGCTAGACGGTGGAGCCTGATGGGCTGCCGTCTATGGGGTCTCACAGAGTCAGACATGACTGAAGCGACTTAGCAGCAGCAGGTTGGTATTATACAATCTATATTTGCATCTGTATTTTAGTTGTTGAATTTATTGGTCAGCTTAAAATAATTTATATTATGGATTATTTATATTTCTGTGTCCTGTAATTCCATTTATCACAAATGTATTTATAATGAAAACTCTTTTTTGGTCATTTTTCTAAGCACAATATCTAATTCATCAATGAATGTGCTCCCATTGATTTATCTGTTCTTTGATTATGTATTATACTTTTTAGTTATTTATATGATTCATATTCTTATTTTATGTCATATTACAAATATATGAATTTAACATAATATACATATCATCTGGATTATTTATATAGTATATAAAAATGGATTATATAGTATATGATAATGCATATAAATTATGAAAATATATGTGTATATAAAATCTAAATTGAATGTAAGTTATATTTTGCTTTGTTTTGTCCTTTTCCCAAAGAATGTACAACCTTCCTTCTGTGTAGAAGTTTAAGGTAAGGAATTTAATTAATTCATGATCACTTTTAGACAATTCAGCTCTCAATTCTTGTACTTACCCATTTACTCATTGAGCAAAGAGGGAATTTAGTTTCAGGTATCATCATCTTTTTCTTGCAGAATCAGAAAAAAATCACTGTAAGAATGTTCAAAGTTTTATGATATCTCTACTTTTAACAACTCATTTCTGCTTGCTCAGTAAAAGTCTGATGAGTGTTTTATAAAAGTAAGTAATTTTGCAGTTTAGGCTCTTCATAATTCTAGTCTATCCTTTTACTTACATTCTTCTAATCAAAGGTTTTCCTATTTCTTCCTGACTGTTTAAAATTTAATCAGTTCAACTAACTCCTCTGCTTTCAACAGGCTCTAGCTATGGATATTACTTTGACTTCATGCTCAGTTTTGAAGTGCTTCTTCTGTTTGGAATCTGTTTCTTTCTTTTATTTTCTTTGTATCCATTGCTTTTCAGACTTTTACTTTCCTGTTTATTATATAATCCATATCAAGACATTCCAAAGCCCCCTGTTTTCTCTACCTTCTAATGTTATCTCAACTCTGTAACATCACATCGCTTCATCACCCTAGAATAGCAACTATCCTATTTATGTGACAACCACAGTAGACTGTAAACAACTATTCTTGTGTTTAGCATTATCCTGTGATTTCTATTTCTTACAGATAAATATAAGATTATGTAATGTCTTTATCTAAATGCTAAGCTAAAGCTTCTATCACATCCAGAAAATAAAATCACCCAGATCCAAAGTTGTTACAATAGAATACTTGAATGATCTAGACCCTAGCCACCTTTTAAAATTCATGACTAATTTCCACTATCTTTAATCTTTCTCCAAAAATAAAAATACATTTAAAAGATGTGGAGGGGGGTGTCATTTTCTCTGTTCAGGGAATTAATTTATATTTGCATTTCCCTGGGCTTAGAAAGTTCATTCAAGTATTCACATGATTCATCTTTCACTTCATTTATGTAATTTTATCAAAATCACCTTTCCTAATCACTCTATATAAAATAGCAGATCATAGCCTCTCATCACATCATTAGCTAACAAATCATCCACTTTAAAAAAATTCCCTTCATTGTGCTTTTTATTATCTACCTGACATTTTACTTCAATCTGTTTATTCACTGGACTCTTACAATGACATTTTCACACTGTCTTACAGTACTTTGTGTTTTACTTTTCTTTAAATAGAAAGTAAACACTTTATATGCTTGGCAATGTCTTATTTCTTTAGCAATTTCAATGGCATAACTACCTCTGTGTTACTCAAATTCCTTGTAAGAGGTGAATTTTGTATCTCTCTTGTTCTTTACTTAAATTTTTACAATTGAAAAGTATGTTCTACTTAACAAACCTTCATTGAATATTTTCTTAATTAATTCTTCAAACCTCATAGGAATTCAATGAGTACTTGATAAAATAAAGTGCATTGAAATTTACCATGTAGAGTACATAATGAGAAACAGTGGGCTGGAGGAAGCACAAGCTGGAATCAAGATTGCCAGGAGAAATATCAATAACCTCAGATATGTAGATGACACCACCCTTATGGCAGAAAGTGAAGAAGAACTAAACAGCCTCTAGATGAAAGTGAAAGAGGAGAGTGAAAAAGCTGGCTTAAAGCTCAACATTCAGAAAACTAAGATCATGGCATCTGGTCCCATCACTTCATGGGAAATAGATGGGAAAACAGTGGAAACAGTGTCAGACTTTATTTTGGGGGGCTCCAAAATCACTGCAGATGGTGATTATAGCCATGCAATTAAAAGACGCTTACTCCTTGGAAGGAAAGTTATGACCAACCTAGACAGCATATTGAAAAGCAGAGGCATTACTTTGCCAACAAAGGTCCGTCTAGTTAAGGCTATGGTTTTTCCAGTGGTCATGTATGGATGTGAAAGTTGGACTGTGAAGAAAGCTGAGCACCAAAGAATTGATGCTTTTGAACTGTAGTGTTGGAGAAGACTCTTGAGAGTCCTTTAGACTGCAAGGAGATCCAACTAGTCCATTCTAAAGGAGATCAGTCCTGGGTGTTCATTGGAAGGACTGATATTGAAGCTGAAACTCCAAATTTGGCCACATGATGCAAAGAGGTGACTCATTTGAAAAGACCCTGATGCTGGGAATGATTGAAGGCAGGAGGAGAAGGAAATGACAGAGGATGAGATGGCTGGATGGCATCACTGACTCAATGGACATGAGTTTGGTTAAACTCCGGGAGCTGGTGATGGACAGAGAGGCCTGGTGTCCATGGGTTTGCAAAGAGTTGGACACGACTGAGTGACTGAACTGAACTGAACTGAATCGAGGATAACTAAATGTCCTCAGTACATCATCAATGTTTTATCTATAGCATTTCTATTTGAAATATATCCTGTAGGGCTAGGCATTTTTCCCCCATATTCTTTCATTTTCCATTATCTACAAACCTAATTGTCAGTCCACTGGCTTTAGGATAAAGAACAGGTGGAACTTTTATAATTTAGTTCTTTTGAATATGTGCCAGTTGTTGACTTTTAAGGTAAGGAAATTCATTTGGGTTTTGTTATGTCTATTCATTATAGCTCTATGACTGTAAAGGTCTGCTAAGTCAAATCACCTTTTTTGGATCCCTCACTTATGCAGTTGGGTTGATATCCAAGTATTGCTTAAAGCTATGATGTAATCTGGTTTTGAAATTATCTTATAATTGTACTAATAATTTCTAACCATGCTGTTTACAATTTGAATTTTGTTCAATATCTGAAAAGAAAAGACAGACCTGATAGGGATTTCTCATTTTTGACCATGACAAGATGTATTTATGTATTAGGCATCTTAGTCTATTTACAACTTTTAATTACATGCTTTATCTATTTGTCTCCACTTGATTAATCCAGTAAATGGGTCAATTGCCAGATATCTGGCAAACCAAGGACACTGGTATCCATATCATTCTAAACTCTTCCCTAAAGTCTTTCTATCTTCTTCAATTTTCAAAAGTTCTTGAATGTAGCTTTTCAATAAATGAGAAGCTACTTTTACTGTAATTAAACAACACAACTTCCAGTAACTTGGAAGAGTAAATTAAGGAATCTGAATTATAATCGTGAATAAATGATAAATCATTCTGTTCATTCTTCCCAGTATAATCTGTGGATGAGTTCTTATAATTGAAAATGAAAGGAGTTTCTTGAGCTAAGCAAACCAGTGTGTACACACAAAGACCATAAGGGACGTGAGGAAAATGTTGAGGGATTTTATTCAATAATTTAGGGAAACCATTCAATTACCATAATAATTGTATTTAGAATCATTGGCAAGGGCTTCCCTGATGGTTCAGTCAGTGAAGAATCCTCCTGCAGCACAGGAGACCCAGATTCAATCCCTGAGTCAGGAAGATCCCCTGGAAAGAAATGGCAATCCACTCCAGCAGTCTTTCCTAGGAAGTTCAATGGATAGAGGAGCATGGCAGGCTACAGTCCACAGATCACAAGAGCTGGACACAACTTAGTGACTAAACCACAGTCACATAGCAAAATTCCTTTGAACAGAGCAAGACCAATGACTTGCAGCTCCCATACCTGCTTATTCTATGGTATATTTGGACATAAATTTATGGCATTTGATCAAGGTTCATTCTCTGTGAACGAAGCTCAAGACTCATAGAGCTGCTGGTGGTAGAAGACAAGTTGAAAGTACAGGGAGTATCACAGAGCAGTTTCCTGGTTTAAACAGGATTTAATCTTAAAACCTGGATTGAGTTGGCCTTTGTAACTTAATGTGTGTGTATGCTCCATGCTAGGTCATTTCAGTTGTGTCTGACTCTTTGCAACCCTGTGGTTGCAAAGTCCATCAGGCTCCTCTGTCCACAGGATTCTCCAGGCAAGAATACTGGAGTGGATTGCCATGCCCTCCTCCAATGGATCTTCCCCATCCAGGGATCAAACCCATTCCTCTTAAGTCTCCTGCATTGGCAGGTGGGTTCTTTACTACTAGCAGTAACTGGCAAGCCCACTTAATGTGTGTGTTTAAAATAAGAAGATACAGACTATCTTTGCTTAGCAGAAAATAAAAAGACAAGGGCACAATGGACAAAATCATACAGTATAAGATTTAAAATGAATAAAATAAACCATTAAGAATAATATAAGACCATCTCCCACAGAGTCCATAAGAAGACCATAAAAATGATGTACTTAAAACTGAATATATTAGTGTGAAAGAGTGCCACATCACTTAAAAAAAAAGTACAATGAATTTTCTGAGTGAAGAATGAAAGGACTAGTCTAAGGATGTGATAGGAAAACCTTAAAGTTAATTTTTTACTGGTCAAAAAGAAAATGATTTGGTCTTTTGGGGGATTAATAATTATTCCAGGGTGTGACCATCAGTTAGTGTTAAGCACACACATATTTTCAATAAGGTCTGGAAGGAGCTGTATAGAATTTTTTGATTGTGTCTAGCTATCTATATATCTGAAAGTGAGCACTGTAGTCACTGAGTTGTGTCCGACTCTTTATGACCCCATTAACTGTAGTCCATTAGGCTCCCCCGTCCATGAAATTCTCCAAGCAAGAGTACTGGAGTGCAAAAGTCTGTTCTTTACATCTTTTTCTCTTTTGCTGCCCTGCATGTAGGATCATTGGTACCATCTAAATTCCATATATGTGTTAATACATAGTCTTTGTGTTTGTCTTTTTGACTTACTTCACTCTGTATAATAGTCTCCAGGTTCATCCACCTCATTAGAACTGACTCAAATGCATTACTTTTTTTTTTTTTTAATTAATTAATTAATTTATTTTTTTATTCTTCCAATTTTATTTTATTTTTAAACTTTACATAATTGTATTAGTTTTGCCAAATATCAAAATGAATCCACCACAGGTATACATGTGTTCCCCATCCCGAACCCTCCTCCCTCCTCCCTCCCCATACCATCCCTGTGGGCCGTCCCAGTGCACCAGCCCCAAGCATCCAGCATCATGCATCGAACCTGGACTGGCAACTCGTTTCCTACATGATATTTTACATGTTTCATTGCCATTCTCCCAAATCTTCCCACCCTCTCCCTCTCCCACAGAGTCCATAAGACTGTTCTATACATCAGTGTTTCTTTTGCTGTCTCGTACACCGGGTTATTGTTACCATCTTTCTAAATTCCATATATATGCGTTAGTATACTGTATTTATGTTTTTCCTTCTGGCTTACTTCACTCTGTATAATAGGCTCCAGTTTCATCCACCTCATTAGAACTGATTCAAATGTATTCTTTTTAATGGCTGAGTAATACTCCATTGTGTATATGTACCACTGCTTTCTTATCCATTCATCTGCTGATGGACATCTAGGTTGCTTCCATGTCTTGGCTATTATAAACAGTGCTGCGATGAACATTGGGGTACACGTGTCTCTTTCCCTTCTGGTTTCCTCAGTGTGTATGCCCAGCAGTGGGGTTGCTGGATCATAAGGCAGTTCTATTTCCAGTTTTTTAAGGAATCTCCACACTGTTCTCCATAGTGGCTGTACTAGTTTGCATTCCCACCAACAGTGTAAGAGGGTTCCCTTTTCTCCACACCCTCTCCAGCATTTATTATTTGTAGACTTTTGGATCGCAGCCATTCTGACTGGTGTGAAATGGTACCTCATAGTGGTTTTGATTTGCATTTCTCTGATAATGAGTGATGTTGAGCATCTTTTCATGTGTTTGTTAGCCATCTGTATGTCTTTTTTGGAGAAATGTCTATTTAGTTCTTTGGCCCATTTTTTGATTGGGTCGTTTATTTTTCTGGAGTTGAGCTGTAGGAGTTGCTTGTATATTTTTGAGATTAGTTGTTTGTCGGTTGCTTCATTTGCTATTATTTTCTCCCATTCTGAAGGCTGTCTTTTCACCTTGCTAATAGTTTCCTTTGATGTGCAGAAGCTTTTAAGGTTAATTAGGTCCCATTTGTTTATTTTTGCTTTTATTTCCAATATTCTGGAAGGTGGGTCATAGAGGATCCTGCTGTGATGTATGTCGGAGAGTGTTTTGCCTATGTTCTCCTCTAGGAGTTTTATAGTTTCTGGTCTTATGTTTAGATCTTTAATCCATTTTGAGTTTATTTTTGTGTATGGTGTTAGAAAGTGGTCCAGTTTCATTCTTTTACAAGTGGTTGACCAGATTTCCCAGCACCACTTGTTAAAGAGATTGTCTTTAATCCATTGTATATTCTTGCCTCCTTTGTCGAAGATAAGGTGTCCATATGTGCGTGGATTTATCTCTGGGCTTTCTATTTTATTCCATTGATCAATATTTCTGTCTTTGTGCCAGTACCATACTGTCTTGATAACTGTGGCTTTGTAGTAGAGCCTGAAGTCAGGCAGGTTGATTCCTCCAGTTCCATTCTTCTTTCTCAAGATCGCTTTGGCTATTCGAGGTTTTTTGTATTTCCATACAAATTGTGAAATTATTTGTTCTAGCTCTGTGAAGAATACTGTTGGTAGCTTGATAGGGATTGCGTTGAATCTATAAATTGCTTTGGGTAGTATACTCATTTTCACTATATTGATTCTTCCAATCCATGAACATGGTATATTTCTCCATCTATTAGTGTCCTCTTTGATTTCTTTCACCAGTGTTTTATAGTTTTCTATATATAGGTCTTTAGTTTCTTTAGGTAGATATGTTCCTAAGTATTTTATTCTTTCCGTTGCAATGGTGAATGGAATTGTTTCCTTAATTTCTCTTTCTGTTTTCTCATTATTAGTGTATAGGAATGCAAGGGATTTCTGTGTGTTGATTTTATATCCTGCAACTTTACTGTAGTCATTGATTATTTCTAGTAATTTTCTGGTGGACTCTTTAGGGTTTTCTATGTAGAGGATCATGTCATCTGCAAATAGTGAGAGTTTTACTTCTTCTTTTCCAATTTGGATTCCTTTTATTTCTTTTTCTGCTCTGATTGCTGTGGCCAAAACTTCCAAAACTATGTTGAATAGTAATGGTGAAAGTGGGCACCCTTGTCTTGTTCCTGACTTTAGAGGAAACAAATGCATTACTTTTAATAGCTGAGTAATATTCCATTGTGTGCATAGGGAGGTGGGAGGGGAATTCAGGATGAGGGGGACACATGTATACCTTTGGCTGATTCATGTTGATATATTTCAAAAACCATCACAATATTGTAAAGTAATTATCCTCCAATCAAAATAAATAAATTTTAAAAAAGAACACTGGAGTGGGTAGTCATTCTCTTCTCTATGGGATCTTGAGCCAGAGATTGAACCCAAGTCTCCTGCATTGCAGGCAGATTCTTTACTGTCTGACCACTGGGGAAGAGCTATCTGTCTATATACCTACCTTTCATGTATATGGATATATATCTATATCCAAAAGTTGATCATCTATGTATGTGTTTAAGTATCTATACATGTATCTCCATTTTCATGTATCTGTTTTTGTATGTGTTTGCATATCTGTCATCTAAATATCTAACCATCTGTATGTCTGTCTATCTTGCCTGGAAATTAGAAGCATTAAGGATGTAATGAGACAGTTCATATGGACATCCCCAAGGCTAAGAAAAAAACTCCCCCTATCAAATTCTGATGCCAGTCCTCTTATCAATAGATATTGATACTCATCTATTTGTTTGATACCTAGTATGTATAGGTTGTATTCTGGATACAAAAGCTATGCAGAGCTTTCTATCTTCAAATCAGATGTAAGGTATATGTAAAAGACATCATGTGACGATTACTTTAGTAATTATTTCCCTTTTGGGGATATGAGAAAAACCCAGACATTCTTTTTATATGTCTCTAAAACTCCCTTTTAAATTTAAGAGCCTGCTTCAAATAAAGATGTACCCACTTGGGTCCATTCGGCAATAAGAACAGATTCACATAGATTTTAAATTGGCTTCAGGGTCACTTAAGAAGCTTTTGGAATAATTGGATGAAAGCTGTAGTTGTACTTTTGGAGGCTGTCTGGTA
Organism: Bos taurus; assembly: GCF_002263795.3. NCBI lineage: Eukaryota > Metazoa > Chordata > Mammalia > Artiodactyla > Bovidae > Bos > Bos taurus. Next base: position 82,011,576 of record NC_037333.1, on the reverse strand, counting down.
CACCCATTACATCGCCACTTGAAGGCAGAATCCCACATAGAGTGTTGCAGCTGTATTGGCGGTTATGCAAAATTCATATTTCTGTTTAACAGCATCACTGTGAATCATGGCAAAGGGTAACATTCATTTCTTATAAAACTTTCCACAGATACACATCTCCCTAAGCTTTGTAAGTCTAACTCCTATGCCAGAGATAGAGCTCATTATTGCTTACTAGGATCTTGTTTTCAACCTAAGAACTCAATCTCCCATTCAAGCTGCCAGGATATTTATTCTGTTTATTACATTTAAGCAAAGTATAAATAAAATTATTCTGGGGGAAAATGGGACAAACCCTTGAATAAACTAACACTTATTTATGAAGAAGCTTATAATGAATGTGATATGGAAATATAACCAATTTGTTTGCCACTTTTGAGGAGACAGAGGAAAATCTGCAACAAAACTTGAATTAAATTATCTCTGACACTTAAAACACTGCTTTTAATATTTTCTCTCTCTACCTTATTTCCCAAGTCAGTAAAAGGCTTTTTGAAGGATCCTGGAAAAAATATACAGACATGTATGACATTAGGATGCTGAGATCGAAATGCTGATGAACATGAAAACTCTGGTCATCCTTTGAGTAAAGGCACAACACACTAGGTTTTGATCTTGTGCCATACACTGTTAGAATGTATGAGGAGTGAACAAAGTCCAGAAATTGCTAAGAATGATCTTTAGCATTACTTACAAGAATTGGGAGATCATTGTGTAAGGGAGTATGTGTTGTCAATTCTTAAGATTTTCCATCTAATAATATCAAATTTAAATAGATATGAGAAAGACAAACAGTTGCAGGTATTATCTGCTGCCCCAGTGAACAGAAATTACTGTAATTTCCCACTACTTTCCTCCAGAGTATCTCAGAGGAGAGAAACAATGCTTCATAAAAAGCAACATGATGGTAGAAATAAAAATGACACAATAGCACCATCATCTCCTTGTGTTTATTCCACAGGGAACTAAAGACCATGTTTATAAAATAGTAAAGTTGTTATCTACAGATTTAGAACAGGAGTCATAATATTAGTGCTGTTCAATTCAACATCTTATCTATCTTTGCATACTCAAAGAATCATAATTCAATTTTTAGCCAGAAACAACTTTATTTTTCTGATTAATCCTGACATCTTTTCTCCCCTTTCCCATTAGTGCTATCATACTTACTTTTGTGTGTCACACTTACTTATTTGTTTCCAATCACACACAATAAGTTGCTTTACTTTCATTTTATTCCTACTATATCTCCAATCAAATATACACTAATCTGTTTTGAGGATATCCATGCCCCCTATTCCCTGAAACATTGCTCTTAGCAAAGGAAAAAAAAAAAAGTAAGAAGAAGAAGGCATAGAAACTCAACAAAGTAAAACAGCCTAAGCATAAAATCCACAAAAGTTATAGGTATGGTTTGAGTCTCATTTGCATCAAAATATCTGAGAAAACTGGCATTTGTTATCACACTATTCCCATATGACCTTTGAGTGCCAAACTTCTGGTGAATTAAATAAACATGAAATAACAACACACCTGTAGAATTTAAATTTCTGTTTACTCTCAGTGCAAAGTTGTCATTCTTGGCTTGATCTAGCCAAGTTTTGATCTAGCAAGCCAGAGTCACAAGGAGATCAGCAGCAGCTCCTACTCATGTTGCAGACTCCAAACTGGTGAAAGACAAAGGGTATGGAGGGTGACTGACCTTTTTTCGTGGGGCACCATGTGCATCAAGTGCACATGGAATCATTACCTCAGCTTTCAAATAATGATGGACAGAGGAGTCTGGCAGGCTACTCTCCAAAGGGTCGCAGAGTCAGATGACTGAAGTGATTTTGCTTGTACAGTGGTGGAAATAAACCCAGAGAACCCTTGAGGTGAGAAGAGAAAGAAGCTATGTTTTGCAGAGTTCTTCAAAAATATTCATTATAATGTTAGAAAACCCATTTTTGGGCTCAGTCACTGCCCATCCATGGCAGGGAGATATTTTTGAGTCAGAGTTGCTCTATTCTTACAGAAATAATTATCCTTACAGAATACCTATCCCCATCTTCATTTTTTACCTACCTCCTCCCAAGTTCAAGGGAGCCCATGAGTCTGGTTTACTTTTAACCAGCTCTGTACATTTTGCCCAAAATAAAGTAGCTCCTAAGATTCAGACATGCCGGCTTATTTCTGAATCCCAGAATCTGGCAATAATATGCAGTGTAGTTGCTTCCTTTTTATCCTTGAGTGTCAAAATGGTGTCTTTTTATTTGCTCTGGTTATGTTTATGACACACTGAATGTCTCTGAGCACCACTTCTGATGTGTGTATATGTGTGTGTTTAAAGTCCTTAGTTTTATTTACTTTGCTTTGTAATTGTCACAGTTTAAAAAGAAAAGAATACAGAGACAAAATGTTTAAAAAAATAGAAACATCTAATTCCAAGAAAATTTTTCTTGATGTGCAGGCCCTCCTATATAGCCACATTTAAGTTATCCAGAGGTAAGAACTAAGTGCAGATCTAATACATGCCAAATTAAGCATAAATGACCTATTGTGGGCCATTAAAGACTTTTCCATCTTCCTGTCAAAAGGAGGAATGAGGTTGAAATTGGAACCAAGATGTGGGATAGCTTCTAGGATACTCAGTGCCTAGGTGTGCAGTTTTTAAATTTTTGTCATCAGTGACTCAGCATCTGTCCAGGGAACCATTGAGCTAGGACTGGCTTTGAATGCTTGAGAGTGTTTTGGAGCAAAGTGGTACAGGATCAGTGAGCACCAGATGGCACTGTGAAGTACAGCTAGGGTGGCAAGAAATTCACTAGGGGGTTCTAATATTCAACTTAATCTTCTAAATTCTTTGAGCCTCAATTTCCTTATCCAATATCATGCTCATCCTCTTTGAACATTAAAGGAAAAAAACATACACAAATGTAGCTAGATTAGAATTCTCGTTAAAATCAGAGTTAAAGCAGAGCAAGTTAAGTAGTTGATATTCTCATCAATCACTCATGACACTGGAGATCTTAGTCATGTATCTACCATTTTGATTACATTTCTGTGTCAATCATAGCAGTATATGTCTTAGGTTCATGATCTTATACATTCACATCAACATAGAAGGCGTTTACCTTACATCTTCATTTTATGTAAGAGGAAAATAAACTCAAAGACAAATGAGTGGCTGGTAGAAGCCTCAAGTAGCTAGTTCTTGGAATAGAAGCAATACACTCTTAGGTTTTTAGAACTCTAGCATTTGTGCTCTCCCCACCCTCGTGCTCCATTAATGTAGGGTACATTTCTAAAAACTGAATGGATAGGGAAAGTGAATAAGGTAGATGTGAGACACCAGTTTTGTGTTATGAACCAATCACAGATAAGTAGTTCAGCTTGAAAAAATATTTGAGGGAAGTCCATGTGTAGTCAATTAGCAGCTGCTAGTATTCAGTATATCACTTTTTGTGTCAGTTATGAGTCTGGGTTTTGGTAATAGGAGCCCAATCTCTTCCATTACCAGTTATCTTATCCTAAATAGCATAATTTAACAACAGTAATAAAATCTATAAAATGAAAACAATATCACTTACTTTATAGGAGACTTATAAAAGTTGATAATAATAATATAAAGTATTTATCATTATACTTGATACATTATAGGGAGACATTAATAATTGCTAATCACTGTTATATTATTAAGATTATTAACTTTCCCTTCATGTCACAAATGAATTTTAAAATAGTTCTGTTTAAGTTTACAAATAGAACTTTAATTTGCAAATTACTTCTCAATTTACAAATAGAACTGACATATTATCCAGGATTCCCACTCTGGGTATATGTTTGAAAGGACTGAAATTAGAGTCTCCAAGAAGGATCTGCATGCCAATGTTCATTGCAGCATTATTGACAGTAGTCAAGATATAGAAACAATTTAAATGTTCATGGACAGATGAATAGATTTAGAAAATGTGGTGCATATATGCAGTGAAATATTCAGTCTCAAAAAATAAGGAAAGTTAAATGATTGTTTTGTGTGTTAGATGGAAAAAGAATCTCTGTCTTGGATTTTTGGTAGGTTTTAAGTTGATTCAGTGGAAACAGTGACAAGACTATATTTTGAGGCTCCAAAATCACTGCAGATGGTGACTGCGGCCATGAAATTAAAAGATGCTTGCTCCTTGGAAGAAAAGTTATGACCAACCTAGACAGCATATTAAAAAGCAGAGACATTACTTTGCCAACAAAGGTCCATCTAGTCAAAGATTTGGTTTTTCCACTAGTCATGTATGGATGTGAGAGTTGGACTATAAAGAAAGCTGAGTGCTGAAGAACTGATGCTTTTGAACTGTGGTGTTCGAGAAGATTCTTGAGAGTCCCTTGGACAGCAAGGCGATCCAATTAGTCAGTCCTAAAGGAAATCAATCTTCAATATTCATTGGAAGGACTGATACTGGATCAGAAACTCCAATACTTTGGCCACCTGATGCGATGAACTGACTCACTGGAAAAGACCCTGATGCTGGGAAAGACTGAAGGTGGGAGGAGAAGGGGACAACAGAGGTTGAGATGGTTGGATGGCATCACCAACTCAATGGACATGAGTTTGAGTAAACTCCGGGAGTTGGTGATGGATAGGGAGGTCTGGGGGGCTGCAGTCCATGGGGCCACAAAGAGTTGGACATCACTCAGCAACTGAACTGAACTAATGTTGATTCTATATAGTGCTGCCCACCCCCACCTGTGGAATATGAAACTTTTGAGTATCTTCCCTCTTACATAAGCAAAATATGCTTAGGCACATAACCCTCTCTTTAATTTGGGGATTTTGAATGACTGAAAACTTGGAAATTGGGGTCAGTAGATAATTGAAGAGAGTTTCAGGTTGAATAAGTGGTCTTTTCCTACTGACCTTATTTCTATTCCAAGGTTTCATTGTTCTCATGCTTCTTCCAGCCCAGGATATGCAATTGCCCTTGAATACGAATTGGAGAGTAGAAATGAGGTGGAAAAAAATAGATTATTTCTCCAAATGTAACCTGCCTTGCCCCAGGTTTCAGTCATTTAAGACTTTAAAGGAAGAATGAGAAATGAGATTGGGAAAGAAAACCCCAGCCAAACACTTACTTAGGTCAGGTTTTAAAATTTACTTAGAAACCAATAACAAGATCAATTAAAAAAAAAAACATGATTCCCATGCTGAGCGATGGGATAGGGGGAGCAGAGAGGGAGAGAGAGAAACAGAGACAGAAACACAGAGACACACAAAGAGAGAAAGACACAGAACTATGAGGAGATTATTGAACATTATTTTCCAAACGGTAATGGGTGGTGAAATTATCTGGAAAAACAAAGGTTAAACTATGGTAAATATTTAAATAAAATAAAAAAATCAACACTTAAAATGATATTTTACCATTTATTTTCTGAATTACATTAGCATTCAATATCTTCAGCATATTCTGTGGAATTAAAATAAAGCTATACTTACTAAAATATTTGTATTCCTTTTCTATATTGTTTGTATATTATTTAAATCAGTGATATGGTACAACTCTTTAATTATAAAGTTTAGGTCTAGGAGAGTCTTGGGCTTCCCTGGTGGCTCAGATGGTAAGGAACCCACCTGCAATGAAGGAGACCTTGGTTCAGTCCCTGGGTTGGGAAGATCCCCTGGAAGAAGGAACAGCTATCCACTCCAGTATTCTGGCCTGGAGAATTCCATGAACTGTATAGTCCATGGGTCGCAAAGAGTCGGACATGACTAACTTTCACTCACTAGGAGAATCAATTACTTAATGAAACAGGATCATAAATTACACATCCTAATAACTATATTTTTGACTGTTTAGCAGCAATAGAAAAATTTTTATAATATCTCAATTTTTGGAATGACCAGCTAATTCAAAAAATATAAATTTCTTTGTGTATTCCCCAAATCTTCTGAAACATGTAGAAATAGGGAAAACAACTTGTGACAGAAAGCTTTATTGTGGCATTATTTTTCTTCAAAGATCAGTGAGAATGTGTGCTACTCACCCACACACACACCACACACATATATATACACACACATATGCAGATAATAAGCCCATAAAACACCACCAAATCAAAAGAAGCAAAATGAAGTGACATTTAGGCTGTGAAGTCTTCATCTAGGTGCCAGGATGACTAGAGTGTTTTAATATCATAATAACTGATAAATAGACTATGTGTCAGACATTTCATTCCCTTTTAATCAAAACTCCTAGTCCGCTAAATTAATCACCCCCTTGGGGTACAGTAGCAGATTTCCAATTTAGTCATAGAACATTAATATGAAAGTTTCCAGGGGCGCATTTCTTTATTTATGTTCTTCTTCTTTTTATTTAATTATCAAGCAGTTTAAAGATGAAGCAGGAAAGAGGCTGTTACCTTGACAGCTGCAAGCAACACAGATAAATTCAGAGTGATTCAAGTGATAGATTCTAAGTGTATATAAAGCATACAAAGAATATGTTCCTTGCCATTTTTCTGCCTCTCATGTGAAATATTTCACCTGGCCCACACTTACCTGGGACTATATCAGGTAGAGAAAAGTCACCCAATTCAGAATTGGCTGGGACAGAGGACACAATTATTGTTATTAGGGTGACCTTTAAGAGCCATGTCACTTGAATGACAGCACAGAAAACTTACGGTGTTGATGCACATCGATATCATATTTATTTGAAATCCCTTTGTCATTTTCACATAAATTGTATTAAATCAGAGCTGCCAGTTTTATTTTTTGCATGACTCAAGTTGTATCTAAACTATATATATTATTTTGTTGTTAGTTTTTTAAAAATGTTATTACCCACCACTTTCCAGACTAAATTTTTCCCAAATGTTGACTCTTTAGATCAACACAAAATTTTATTAAACACTTCAACTATTTGGCTCAAGCTATTCCACAAATTGGATCATCTCTTCCTCTCAGAATTCTGTGATTTATTTCTATTTTGAATCTGTTATTCAGATCAGATCAGATCAGTCGCTCAGTCATGTCCGACTCTTTAAGACCCCATGAATCGTAGCACACCAGGCCTCCCTGTCCATCACCAACTCCCGAAGTTCACTCAGACTCACGTCCATCGAGTCAGTGATGCTATCCAGTCATCTCATCCTCTGTCGTCCCCTTCTCCTCCTGCCCCCAACCCCTCCCAGCATCAGGGTCTTTTCCAATGAATCAACTCTTCGCATGAGGTGGCCAAAGTACTGGAGTTTCAGCTTTAGCATCATTCCTTCCAAAGAAATCCCCGGGCTGATCTCCTTCAGAATGGACTGGTTGGATCTTCTTGCAGTCCAAGGGGCTCTCAAGAGTCTTCTCCAACACCACAGTTCAAAAGCATCAATTCTTCGGCACTCAGCCTTCTTCACAGTCCAAGTCACACATCCATACATGACCACAGGAAAAACCATAGCCTTGACTAGACGAACCTTTGTTGGCAAAGTAATGTCTCTGCTTTTGAATATGCTATATAGGTTGGTCATAACTTTTTTCCCAAGGAGTAAGTGTCTTTTAATATATCCCAAATCAGATGATTGAGAGCCTTTAGAGTTAGTTAATGGATCCTTTGATCCAGAAACTTGTATGTATATAACCCAATCTAGTTTTCTATACCATGTATACTATGGTAATTTTTATACAATTATTTTTATAAAAGCATGGAATACTGTATGTACATTCTTCTAATCTCATAGGAAAGATGTAGTATACTTACATTGAACCTATGCCAGCCTAAAAGGTCAGTTGTTTTTTTCTCAAATGAATTTGATGTCATCAATTACCCTTGGTAAAAAATATACCATTTATCAACATACCATCTACTGGCTCATATTTTCTAAAATTCACCTTTGCACCTTTTTGAGTTGTTTATTTTCATCTAAAGACAACTTCCATCTTCTGACCTAGTCCCCTTGTTCTTTTCCCTACTTATGCATGTAATTATTTTAAGCCTGGAGACAAAATCATTTAGCAGAGTAAGAACTGTCTGTCTGCTTCTTCTAAAGAATAACAACAAATTGTAGCACTAATAAGCTGGCATTGTTATTGAATCATAGACATTAAGTCTAAAAGTAACTGATATAACTGGAGTTCTGAAAACTTTGCACAGGCTTATTTAATAAACCAGCTCTAAGATACTGTCAAAGCAGACACTCTTCAATTTGACAAGTCTGTGACATAAAGTAGAATCAGAAGGATGTTTTTGTGTGTTGATTTCCCAAGTACAATAAAAAACATGTAAGTTGTTTGTAGCATGGCAATTAAGAGTACAGACTGTGCTGTTATAGAGATCATGTTGCTGGTTCCAATTACAGTATTTGTTTGTTGTGTGACCTAGAGAATTTTCTGTGACTTCTCTATTCCTTGATTTCTCCCAACAGTAAGAAGACATTAGTAACTGTCTATATTAGAAGTGACTTAAGTATTAGGTATTACTTAAAAGACTAGCCTAATATCTTTCTTTTCCCTTTATTTATCGAAGTTTTGTTGTTGTTTGCATTGCTACAATAGTGTCATAGTCAACAAAATACTATGTTCTTGTTTATTTCTACTTAGATTTGCCCTTCATCTTTCTTATTCAGAAACTCCCTATAATTGTGAATGGGTTGAATTCCTGAGGCAGGTATATCACAATGTGGCTAAAGCAATTAATAAAAGACACAAATGATATTTGGTCTATCCTCTTATAGCAATTGACTTGAACCTTCTACTCTACATACTTAACTAAAATGGAAAAGATATATTCATTGAATACAAAATCAGGGCAAAACAAAACAAACATTATTTAAAAATGTATCAATTTCCTTATATCCAATTCCCCATCTTTTTTCCTGGTGCCAGTAAAGAATATTCTTATGTTCTTAACATCCTCCCATCAGGATGGGTATGGCTGAGGGTAGCTGCCATTCTAGTACCTCTGTTTAACTGTGATTTCATCCTGGATCTCTGCCACATTTACTGTTAAAAGTATTCACCATGTAGATTGTGTTCAGCTTCTGGTAGGAGAATATCTAGCTCGTGATGGCTTGGTTGTATTACTTGAAAATCGGGAGGTGGTTGTACAGTCGTTCTAAAGAGTTAGGATGCTAACTGACTTGTATTTCTATTCAGGGACCCATGATGGCTGCAGCAGCTTTAAACAGGATATCCTTGTAAGATGAAGTCCTAAGCAGTAAAGAAGGATGTCTGGGTTTAAAAGAGTTTCCTTTTAAAATGTTTTTATCAAGCTTGCCAAGGAACCCCAGGCATGTTTGTCACAGGGACAATTTGGACTGATTTTCTTTCCAAACGGAGGACATGCCAATCCCATCAGGCTCACATTTGGATTAAGTCTCAGGCATTTTATTGTGATTCTTCTGCCTGTTCCTTTCTCTCAGAACAAGAACTGTACCCTCTGATTCATTTCCACCATGGTTGTTTCAAGAGAATCATTGGTACATAATCTTTGGTTTATTTAGTCCTAAGACCTATGGAAAGAAGCAGAAGACTTCATAGTTATTAGCTTAACTTCTTTATCTTGCATTAAAAAAACAAAGATTTATAATGTTTAAGAATATAGACGTTTTCATGGCCAAATAGTGCTGAAAAGTAAAAGTTAACACATTTATGTATACTCTATAACAAACTATAGTATCAAAAGTAGAATATTTATCATACATTTTTGTTTTGTAGAACATGACAATAATTCTATAGACATTCATGTCATTCCAATTCTAGATTACCTACATTTCCCATTTCTTAAAAGCCTAGATATCTGTGAATATGTGATAATTATAACCATTAGATTTTCCCCAATTAGGATCCTCAGTTGATTGAGTTTTCCCTAGCTCTCCTATGATAGACTATTATGGATGCTTTTTGCTAATGTATTAGGGAGAGAAGAAAACATATGACAACATTTTTAATTCGTATAATACTACATACTCTCCCAATTAAAAATATATATGTTAAATTATAGACTACTAGAACTAATAAGATACATTTTGGTTGAATAGCTGTATACAAGGAAATATATAAATATCAAAAGTTAGATTTTGATAAAGAAAGAAAAATCCATTTCAAAGGCATCAACCAAAAACTACTGAAAATAATTTTGTGAAAAGTGGGCAAAATCTCTTTTTAGAAAACTATAAATTTTTACTGGGTGACAAAGAAATACATGTATTTAGAAGGGGAAGAAAAAGCAGTAAACTGTCACTACATTGGAAGTTTCAATATTGCAAATATGCTATTCTTTCTAAAACAAAAAAAATGAAAAAAGGTTTTCTAACTTTTTATTGAATTTCAAACTTCAGAGAAGTTGCATAAATAAGCCAGAGGACTTTTATAAGCCCTTTTTTAAAAGATTCAAACATTTAAAATAATTTGTTCCATTTGATTTATTCTGTTTATTTTAAAGAACCACTAACCATTTGAGAGTAAATTGCAGACATAACTCCTATTATCTTAAATACATACTTCAGTGCGTATTTCCTAAGGAGAGCAAGATTCTTTGACATAACTGCAATATAACAAAATCTAAAACTATGAAATATAGCATTTTATTACCTTGCCAGATTAGTCTTCTTTAGTCCAGCACAATTCTTTGAGATTTTATATATATATATATATATATATATATATATATATATTTGGTTTATATATATTATATATATATATAATATTTGGTTTTCATGGTTTTGATTTTCAAAATACAGGGAAGTTATTTTATAGAATTTCTCTCAATATCTCCTCAGATTCAGGTTGTCCATTTGGGTCACAATTCCATTCAAGTGATGCTGTGAACTTACTAATGCACAGTTGAAGGAGATCCATACATACTCCAAGTTTGTCCTATTATTGTTAATGTTATTGATCACTGGTTTAAGGTAATGCTTTCAGGTTTCTCATGGTAAAGTCAGTACTTTCCTCTCTACAATTAGTGAGTAATTGATGGATATTTTGAGACTATGTAAATATCTTATTTCTCATCAAACTTTCACTTACCACTTTTAGCATTCATTCATGAATCCTCATGGAATCAGCTATAACTCTGGTTGCCAAGTGGCGATTAATTAATTACATCCTTTTTTTTTATTTGTTGAAAGTCTACTGTCAAGAAATGCCTTTTCCTACATTAACATATTAATTGACTGTGTTTATATTATTATGCACCAGTATAATCATGATTTATTCTATGGGTTATAATGCAAGACTATGATTATTTATCCTAATATTTCAAAAAGCTTGGTCAGTAGGAGCCTCTTCAACATGTTCCTATATGTCTTTCAACATTCCCTTTTATTGCTGAGGCCTGAAATAATTTCTCTTCAGTACGTTTGTTCCTTTTAATTCAAAGTGATGTTTAATGTGAACATCAGGCACAAGGGGTGCTCATTGCTACTCAGATATCATTTCTATATACTTTAAAAAGAAACTAAAAACTAGAAAATATGTGTGTGGGGTTGTGTGTGTGTACTTTTATATGTGTATATATCTCTTTTTGAATTTATACTGATAACATCCAATTCCAGTCCACTACCGTAAGGTTTATTCTAGGCCTCCTCCTTTTACTTGTAACATCTTTCTCCCAAAATGAGAGACTTAACTCACATTATCTTCAATATAGTTACTTACTACATTTTTCTAGGATACATAAAATATGGACTCAGAATCAAATTCCAACCATGCAGAGAATATGCTGCTAAATCTAGTAGCTAAATTTTCGTAATTATAATTTCTTTTAATCATTAGTCTGAGAGTGTAAAAATCCCATGTCTAAAAGTTACCTGGATTAGGCTTTTACTTTCTCTCCTCCTCTCTTCTTTCTCCTTCTCTTTCTTATCCTAGTTCAGTATGTTTCACATTTAAAGTAGCTTGATGTTTATTTGCATTTTAGGTTTACTATTCTCTCAATTTCTGTTACTCTCCTAGTTCATGCAATCATTCCATCTCCTCTCATAAGTCTCCACTGATCTTTATCTTTCCAAAGTGCTTTCAAGTGAGCCTGGACTGCCTCATTCCTTGGTTCTCAATCCCTGACCAAGAGCTCCCTATTTCACTTAGAATCAATAAAGAATTTACAACAGCCTACAGGTCTCTATGTAAGCTATTTTCTATTCCAATGTCTCTCTTAAACTTTATTTGCATATTCACACTAATGTATTGTTATTTCTCAAATATTCTAGGCACATTTAGAGTTTTCCTTGTTTTTCCTGGTGTTTGATATGCCATTTTCCCTAATTATAAATTAGCTTGCTTCCTTGATTCCTTACTTCCTTCAGAACTGTTCTCATGGACTTTTTAGTGTGATTTTTCTTGACCAACTTGACTATAATAAAAACCTTCACTGTACTCTTTTGATCTACCTCTTCACTTTATTTTTCTACATAGCATTTACTATAAATATGTTACATACTTTCTTCATTTACTCTTCTTAATGTCTGAATTAGAAAGTGAATTCCAGGAAAGCAGAGATGCTTGTGTTTTGCTCAGTGTCCTTAGTGAGTATTGTGAATGATATAATACATTTTATATAAATAATTCTTGAATGAGTGAATGAATCTTCTTTTCATAGCATCTTTTAGAACATTCAAAAGGAGTCAAGGTAAACATTGCTTAAAATATTTAATGAAAATGAGTTTAACTTATGTGTTTCAGAGCATTTTTCCTGGATGGTCATGTGTATGTATGTGTGTGTATGTATGTGTATACACATGCATTGAGTTAAGGACATTGGAACTTACTTGCATAAGTGGTGGTATCTATATAGTCACAAAAATTCTTGCTTACAATAGGAGATGTATAATTCTTCATTTTCACAAATCCTCTAACAAATATTATTTCTCTCAGTTTCTCTGCTAAACTGCAAGTTTTGGCTATGCCATTGACTTTCCATTCTCTGGAGTTACAAAACATTTTGTAGAAATAGCAAGCTGTGATTGTAAAGGAGGGTTTGTATTCTTTTTGAAATGAGTGGGCAGAGATTTCTCATTTCATACATCATTACAACTTTCTCCAATGATTGGGCGCCAATTTCAACTCACTCCATCACAAGCTACCTGCTCACAAATTCAGCATCCAGGCCAAGCTGAAACAATCTCCACAACACAACATCTGCAAAACCTTGTAATTTCAATTGTTCATGCTAAAATGTTATGTTATGCATCTCAGTGCAATCTCATCATACTAGCGCGTTGAAATAGGCTAATGAACTGTAAAAAAACTCAGTTTCAAAAATGTCAAACATAATGAAAAAAGGGGAAAAATAACAAAAATACATAGGCCCTCAATCGAATTTATATATTCTTTGTGTTTAGGCTTATATAATATAGTTTCACACACTATTACTGGTTCGTTTTAAATGGCCTTAGTATTTTAGCATTATTCAGCTAGTCTGTTTAATCAACACACTAAACTGGTATCAAAAGGTACTGACTCAACTGAATATTCTTTCTAAAGTTTTCTACTCTCACTTAGGTTACATTTGCTTGCTTGTTTATTCTGGTTTTAATTTTGAGCATCTACTGTGTACTGGGTTCCAGGTAAATCATGCTGATTATAGCAGAAATGATATCTATTCTCACTGTGTGTATAAGCTAGGGGAGAAGACAGAAGTTAATAAAAATAATCCCTCAAATACACACACACACACACAAACACAAATCTACAAGCTATGGTAAGGACCAGGAAATAAAAGTTTAGAGATCTGTGTAATATTACAAAACATTGTTCTAGGAGTTAGAAGAAAAGTCTTCCCTGAGAAAGTTATTAATCCAACAGCAAATAGTGGATGAAGGGGAGTGGATGTAAGGATATATTCTAGAAGTAGGCTTCAAATCAGATCAGATCAGTCGCTCAGTCGTGTCCGACTCTTTGCGACCCCATGAATTACAGCACGCCAGGCCTCCCTGTCCATCACCAACTCCCGGAGTTCACTCAGACTCACGTCCATCGAGTCAGTGATGTCATCCAGCCATCTCATCCTCTGTCGTCCCCTTCTCCTCTTGCCCCCAATCCTTCCCAGCATCAGAGTCTTTTCCAATGAGTCAACTCTCCACATGAGGTGGCCAAAGTACTGGAGTTTCAGCTTTAGCATCATTCCTTCCAAAGAAATCCCAGGGCTGATCTCCTTCAGAATGGACTGGTTGGATCTTCTTGCAGTCCAAGGGACTCTCAAGAGTCTTCTCCAAAACCACAGTTCGATACCCGATACTGGATGCTTGGGGCTAGTGCACTGGGACGCCCCAGAGGGATGGTATGGGGAGGGAGGAGGGAGGAGGGTTCAGATGGGGAACACATGTATACCTGTGGCAGATTCATTTTGATATTTGGCAAAACTAATACAATTATGTAAAGTTTAAAAATAAAATAAAATTAAAAAAAAAAAAAAAACACAGTTCAAAAGCATCAATTCTTCAGTGCTCAGCCTTCTTCACAGTCCAACTCTCACAACCATACATGACCACAGGAAAAACCATAACCTTGACTAGACGAACCTTTGTTGGCAAAGTAATGTCTCTGCTTTTGAATATGCTATCTAGGTTGGTCATAACTTTCCTTCCAAGGAGTAAGCGTCTTTTAATTTCATGGCTGCAGTCACCATCTGTAGTGATTTTGGAGCCCAGAAAAATAAAGTCTGACACTGTTTCCACTGTTTCCCCATCTATTTCCCAGGAAGTGATGGGACCGGATGCCATGATCTTCGTTTTCTGAATGTTGAGCTTTAAGCCCACTTTTTCACTCTCCACTTTCAGGTCAGGTGGTCTGGTATTCCCATCTCTTTCAGAATTTTCCACAGTTTATTGTGATCCACACAGTCAAAGGCTTTGGCATAGTCAGTAAAGCAGAAATAGATGTTTTTCTGGAATTCTCTTGCTTTTTCCATGATCCAGCAGATGTTGGCAATTTGATCTCTGGTTCCTTTGCCTTTTCTAATCCAGCTTGAACATCAGGAAGTTCACAGTTCGCCTATTGCTGAAGCCTGGCTTGGAGAATTTTGAGCATTACTTTACTAGCGTGTGAGATGAGTGCAATTGTGTGGTAGTTTGAGCATTCTTTGGCATTGCCTTTCTTTGGGATTGGAATGTGTAAAATTCTAGAGGATAATTTTTTGATCACTGCAAAATGGCAGTGTGATATCAGGAAAGATTGGCAAATGGCAAAACAAGAGGTTCGAGTTGTTGGCACAGCCATGTTCTGTTGTCTTAAGAATCAAGGTCTCTACCAAGGAATTTCTAAAACAAAGAAAGGTTTATCAGATATTCACTTTAGTATGTTCCTTCTAGGAAAAGTGAAGAGAGTAGATTTGGAAATGTGGAAACTGAGAAGAGTAGGAGATGGAGCAATGGAAGTGACAGAGTCTTGATGCCAGTAGAATTGGAGCAATGTATGCAGGTTAAACAGATATTTTGGAGAAAACAGTAAAGGAGTTATAGTAAAAAGACTGGATATAAAAAGTGAAGGGAATAAATGTAGCAAGGATGATAGCTAGATTAACTAAATGTATATTTAATCAAGATTTGTTGAGTTTCTATTAAACCCAAATGCTCTTCTAGGGCCAGAGCAATAGCAATGAAAACAAAACAAAGCAAATTTCTGCCTTCATAGAATTTATATCCAAGTTGGAGAAGACAGGCAATCAACTAATTAATTTGTAAAATATGTAGTTGTTCATATGGTGAACAAAATGCTGAAAAATGAATTCAAGACAATGTATGGCAAGGGTAGAGTTAAAGTTTAAATGAGTGAAGAATCATAATTTCAAATAAGAGAAAACACACAAGGAAACCCACACTAAAAAGGTGAATATTGAACAAACACTGGAAGGACAGAAATCTATTAAGAATATCAAGAAAGTGACATCTGTGGAAATATCTGAAAGAGGTGTGGAAGGCAGGCTTGAGGAACAAGAATATTCATGTCTGATTCCTTTCATAGAAATTTTCAAGATATTTAAAAAATCTTCCTCAAATCATATCCACAATTTTGCAGTCTTCCCACACATCAGCTTCAACCTGTACTCCCTTTTCTCCTTTTCTTCCTTTTTTTCTCAAATATTT